>NC_091371.1:11877484-11947484 GCF_038502225.1 Cherax quadricarinatus | reverse complement strand
CAGGAACGCAGGTAGGAAGTCAGGCAGGCAAGACAACAGGCAGGTACGCAGGTAGGAAGTCAGGCAGGCAAGACAACAGGCAGGTACGCAGGTAGGAAGTCAGGCAGGCAAGACAACAGGCAGGTACGCAGGTAGGAAGTCAGGCAGGCAAGACAACAGGCAGGTACGCAGGTAGGAAGTCAGGCAGGCAGGACAACAGGCAGGTACGCAGGTAGGAAGTCAGGCAGGCAAGACAACAGGCAGGTACGCAGGTAGGAAGTCAGGCAGGCAAGACAACAGGCAGGTACGCAGGTAGGAAGTCAGGCAGGCAAGACAACAGGCAGGTACGCAGGTAGGAAGTCAGGCAGGCAAGACAACAGGCAGGTACGCAGGTAGGAAGTCAGGCAGGCAAGACAACAGGCAGGTACGCAGGTAGGAAGTCAGGCAGGCAAGACAACAGGCAGGTACGCAGGTAGGAAGTCAGGCAGGCAGGACAACAGGCAGGTACGCAGGTAGGAAGTCAGGCAGGCAAGACAACAGGCAGGTACGCAGGTAGGAAGTCAGGCAGGCAAGACAACAGGCAGGTACGCAGGTAGGAAGTCAGGCAGGCAAGACAACAGGCAGGTACGCAGGTAGGAAGTCAGGCAGGCAAGACAACAGGCAGGTACGCAGGTAGGAAGTCAGGCAGGCAGGACAACAGGCAGGTACGCAGGTAGGAAGTCAGGCAGGCAAGACAACAGGCAGGTACGCAGGTAGGAAGTCAGGCAGGCAAGACAACAGGCAGGTACGCAGGTAGGAAGTCAGGCAGGCAAGACAACAGGCAGGTACGCAGGTAGGAAGTCAGGCAGGCAAGACAACAGGCAGGTACGCAGGTAGGAAGTCAGGCAGGCAAGACAACAGGCAGGTACGCAGGTAGGAAGTCAGGCAGGCAGGACAACAGGCAGGTACGCAGGTAGGAAGTCAGGCAGGCAAGACAACAGGCAGGTACGCAGGTAGGAAGTCAGGCAGGCAAGACAACAGGCAGGTACGCAGGTAGGAAGTCAGGCAGGCAAGACAACAGGCAGGTACGCAGGTAGGAAGTCAGGCAGGCAAGACAACAGGCAGGTACGCAGGTAGGAAGTCAGGCAGGCAAGACAACAGGCAGGTACGCAGGTAGGAAGTCAGGCAGGCAAGACAACAGGCAGGTACGCAGGTAGGAAGTCAGGCAGGCAAGACAACAGGCAGGTACGCAGGTAGGAAGTCAGGCAGGCAAGACAACAGGCAGGTACGCAGGTAGGAAGTCAGGCAGGCAAGACAACAGGCAGGTACGCAGGTAGGAAGTCAGGCAGGCAAGACAACAGGCAGGTACGCAGGTAGGAAGTCAGGCAGGCAGGACAACAGGCAGGTACGCAGGTAGGAAGTCAGGCAGGCAAGACAACAGGCAGGTACGCAGGTAGGAAGTCAGGCAGGCAAGACAACAGGCAGGTACGCAGATAGGAAGTCAGGCAGGCAAGACAACAGGCAGGTACGCAGGTAGGAAGTCAGTCAGGCAAGACAACAGGCAGGTACGCAGGTAGGAAGTCAGGCAGGCAAGACAACAGGCAGGTACGCAGGTAGGAAGTCAGGCAGGCAAGACAACAGGCAGGTACGCAGGTAGGAAGTCAGGCAGGCAGGACAACAGGCAGGTACGCAGGTAGGAAGTCAGGCAGGCAAGACAACAGGCAGTACGCAGGTAGGTCAGGCAGGCAAGACAACAGGCAGGTACGCAGGTAGGAAGTCAGGCAGGCAAGACAACAGGCAGGTACGCAGGTAGGAAGTCAGGCAGGCAAGACAACAGGCAGGTACGCAGGTAGGAAGTCAGGCAGGCAAGACAACAGGCAGGTACGCAGGTAGGAAGTCAGGCAGGCAAGACAACAGGCAGGTACGCAGGTAGGAAGTCAGGCAGGCAAGACAACAGGCAGGTACGCAGGTAGGAAGTCAGGCAGGCAAGACAACAGGCAGGTACGCAGGTAGGAAGTCAGGCAGGCAAGACAACAGGCAGGTACGCAGGTAGGAAGTCAGGCAGGCAAGACAACAGGCAGGTACGCAGGTAGGAAGTCAGGCAGGCAAGACAACAGGCAGGTACGCAGGTAGGAAGTCAGGCAGGCAAGACAACAGGCAGGTACGCAGGTAGGAAGTCAGGCAGGCAAGACAACAGGCAGGTACGCAGGTAGGAAGTCAGGCAGGCAAGACAACAGGCAGGTACGCAGGTAGGAAGTCAGGCAGGCAAGACAACAGGCAGGTACGCAGGTAGGAAGTCAGGCAGGCAAGACAACAGGCAGGTACGCAGGTAGGAAGTCAGGCAGGCAAGACAACAGGCAGGTACGCAGGTAGGAAGTCAGGCAGGCAAGACAACAGGCAGGTACGCAGGTAGGAAGTCAGGCAGGCAAGACAACAGGCAGGTACGCAGGTAGGAAGTCAGGCAGGCAAGACAACAGGCAGGTACGCAGGTAGGAAGTCAGGCAGGCAAGACAACAGGCAGGTACGCAGGTAGGAAGTCAGGCAGGCAGATAGCCTTCAAAACCCCTTTTCCTGTGTATAACTGTGTTGTCCTTGCTTCCTCACCCAAGGCTCTGGAAACGAAAATACTCTCACTGCAATATTTCTCACCCACTTTCATGTGACGACAAATATTGAGCAAAACCCGACAGCCCAGACTACACTTGCTGGAACAGGTGTAGATCAACCAGGCTGTGATGAATGTGGGCCAATACGGGCCACCACCAGCAACAGCCTGGTTGACCAAGCAAGCACCAAACGAGCCTGGCCCACGGCCGGGCTGCGGGAGCAGAAAAACTCGCGAAACAGATCACAGGTTATTCAGTGTTGGGGTGAAAGTCTACGGTGCAACACCTTCGCGTTTCACTATCTCCCACTCACAAGGGAAGGGCTCTTAATCCAAGGAATTAGAGGTACCCTCCCCTTCCTCGGATCATACCTGATTCCCTCCCATTACCCAGGTGCTGTAATATCGCTTCCCTATAAATATAATATTAATAATAATAGTAATAATAATTGTGTTGTTTCAGACGAATGATAATTGTTATTTCAGACGGGTAATAATAATAATTGTATTTCAGATGAATAATAACAATAAATAAAATTGTGTTGTTTCAGGCAGTGATAATAATTGTATTGTTTCAGATAAATAATAATAATAATTGTATTGTTTCAGACAAATAATAATAATAATTGTATTGTTTCAGACAAATAATAATAATTGTATTGTTTCAGACAAATAATAATAATAATTGTATTGTTTCAGACAAATAATAATAATTGTATTGTTTCAGACAAATAATAATAATTGTATTGTTTCAGACAAATAGTAATAATAATTGTATTGTTTCAGACAAATAATAATAATAATTGTATTGTTTCAGACGAACAATAATAATAATAATAATCGTTGTTTCAGATGGTGGTAGGGATAGCACCATTCCCATTTCCAGGCCTGGCGGAGCTGAGAGACAAGTACACGTACAACATCACGCCCTGGACGCAGTCCGTGTCGTCCGTCGCCAAGCGGGGACTGCGACTCTTCTACTCTGACGACGACGACGACGAAGATAACGACGAGGATGGCCAGAAGATCGCGGTGGCCACGGCCTTCGGTCTGGCCGGGATCTTCAGAAAGAGTGAGGCTGTTAGCCCCTCGTTATGTACACAGATACACATTGTTATGCACACACATCTCCATCTCTCTCTCTCTCTCTCTCTCTCTCTCTCTCTCTCTCTCTCTCTCTCTCTCTCTCTCTCTCTCTCTCTCTCTCTCTCTCTTTCTCCCTTTCTTTCTCTCTTTCTCTCTCTCTCCCTCTTTTTCTCTCTCTTTCTCTCTTTTTCTCTCTCTCTTTTTCTCTCTCTCTTTTTCTCTCTTTCTCTCTTTCTTTCTCTCTTTCTTTCTCTTTCTCTTTCTTTCTCTCTTTCTTTCTCTCTCTCTCTTTCTCTTTCTCTCTCCCTCTTTTTCTCTCTCCCTCTTTTTCTCTCTCTTTTTCTCTCTCTCTTTTTCTCTCTTTTTCTCTCTCTCTTTTTCTCTCTCTCTTTTTCTCTCTCTCTTTTTCTCTCTCTCTTTTTCTCTCTCTCTTTTTCTCTCTCTCTTTTTCTCTCTCTCTTTTTCTCTCTCTTTCTCTCTCTCTTTTTCTCTCTCTCTTTTTCTCTCTCTCTTTTTCTCTCTCTCTCTCTCTCTCTCTCTCTCTCTCTCTCTCTCTCTCTCTCTCTCTCTCTCTCTCTCTCTCTCTCTCTCTCTCTCATTAAAAACTAATATGATATTTAAGACACAGCTACTGGGAAGATTGATAGCCAGATAGTATATTTAGCATAGTATATGAGCTCTCCTGCACCACACTCTCTTCTCTCGCTAAAATTAATTATCAGTAATAATTAACACAGCCAACAATAATAATGATAATAATAATAACAGTGAGTGCAGTTTTGAAAAGAGACGTACCTACAAAGGCATCGGACTTTAACATTTATCACAGCCACTCTGGCTAGATGTTGAGATATTTCATTGCAATGTTGCTCAGATGGCCTTGACTCTCTCTCTCTCTCTCTCTCTCTCTCTCTCTCTCTCTCTCTCTTTTTCCTCCCCCTGAGTGCATGTAAACCAGGACTGCCTCTGGTGCACAGAATAATGGGATAATCCAAGCATACAAACAGCCGCTGTTTGCATAGTATACACACTGCCCCTAAAGTGCCAATACAAGTAATGCTGTATTGAAATTCAATATGGGGCTTTTATTGAAATTATAATAAACCCAGTGTGCTTTTAAACTTTAAATTTTAATAAAACGTTGAGTTTTGGAAGAAATTTTGGAAAGCAGTTAGATGGCTTGTTAAAGTAAAGAAGATTCTTCAAGGGGGAAGATGGGTTCTTGATGGTAGTGAGGGGTTCTTGATGCTGGTGACAGGTTCTTAATGTTGGTGAGGTGGTGTTGATGGTGGTGAGAGGTTCTAGGTGCTGGTGATGGGTTCTTAATGCTAGTGAGTTGGTGGTGAAGGGGTGTTGATGCTGGTGATGGGTTCTTGGTGCTGGTGATGGGTTCTTGATGTTGGTGAGGGGGGTTGATGGTGGTGAGGGGTTCTTGATACTGGTGAGATATTCTTGAATCTAGTGAGGGGTTCTTGATGCAAGGAATTGGAGCTACCCCTCTCCTCTCTTGGATTAAACCTGATTATCGCATATTTCCCCTGGCGCTATATGATTATTACTGGTCATTGTTCCTTCCTAACTAACCACATCCCATTAGTCATTGGTTCCTCACTTATAGTTCCTACCTCACTCCCCTCCCCCACCCATTGTTCCCTCACCTCACTCCCTATGGCGTATGCCAAGTATATTTCAATTTATTCAGCGTCCATCACACAACTACTTCTTGCATTCCCTCTGCATCAGCCATACTGGTAGCTAGGTCGGCAAGGGGACTCTCAGACACACTGATTTGCTGTCAGGTGTATACACCAAAGACACCAATGGAAATAAGTCACTTTGACCTTTTTTGGGTTATCCTTGGTAATTTACACATATGTTACTTATGTGTGATAATTTGTGATGTTATGATAATTTGTGTAACTGTATTCATGTGTACCTGTACCTGAATAAACTTACTTAGATAGGAAATCTCGATTCCAGCCAAATCAAGGTTATATTTACCACTCTGGTTGAAGTTAGACTTCATACTGGCTGAGTACACACACATTGAAGTTGCAGTGAGTGAATTCCCTTTGCTTTCTCACTCATTAATGTCTTGTTGCTATATTGCCCTTTGTATTGTAAATATTAGCAGAGGGAATATACAGGTACTCAAAACCACCCTTTGTGTTTGTTTTTTGTTTGGGGACTTGGTTTACTGCCCAGTAAAAGAGGCCTTCATTGATTGACCTGTGTGTGTAATACTCCCACTCATTCTTCCTACCTCACTCCCCCTCACCCCACTCCCCATCTCAACCCTCTACCTCCCCTCCTTCAGACATGGATGTAAGTCGTGGACCGTCTCCTGTGGGAGGGGTGGCTGCCGTGTCTCCCAGTGCCTTCACGTCTCTCTCCTTCCCATCCCCCCGACATACCCATGAGTCCAGGGACTCTTTGCGCCATGCCTATGAGACCAGGGACACCTCACGTCACACCCACGAGACCAGAGAGATCTCGCGCCCTAATCTTGACATCTCAGCACTGAAAAAGCAGTATGCACGACTGAGAGAGAGGCAGAAGCAAGCTCACATTATCCTTACTGGTGAGTCTTAGCAGTGAGTCCTTAATGATGAGTCCTAGCAGTGAGTCTTTAATGGTGAGTCCTAGCAATGAGTCCTTAATGGTGAATCCTATCAGTGAATCCTTACAGGTGAGTCCTAGCAGTGAGTCCTTACAGGTGAGACCTAGCAGTGAATCCTTACTGGGAAGTTACAGCAGTGAGTCTTTAATAATAAAACCTAGCAATGAATCCTTAATGGTGAGTCCTATCAGTGATTCCTTAATGGTGAGTCCTTAATTGTGAGTCCTAGCAGTGAGTCCTTAATGGTGAGTCCTATCAGTGATTCCTTAATTGTGAGTCCTAGCAGTGAGTCCTATTGGTGAGTACATGTACTCACTTGTATTCATAGGGGGTCAGACTCCATCCCACCCCCTCTCAAGCCACATCACTGTTTTTCTTTATTTCCATGAATCCGCTAAACCCACACAGGTCACACGGTACAGGCTCGATCCTGCATTTCTGAATGGTGTGATGACTCCCGAGTCCCACATGTTTTGCCATATTTATGTTTGTAAACAACAAAAACACAGGTATCTTACATGATCTTTCATATTTACATTTGTAACCATGACAAAAACGCGGGTATCTCACGTTCTGTCATGTTCACGTTTGTAAACACAACAAAGCACAAGTATCTCACGTGTTTTTTGTGTATTTTTGTAAACATAACAAAAACACAAGTATAAAGATAAAAATTTATTTCTTTGTAAAGATTTTGGTTTGCTAAGTACGAAGAAAGCCACTATCATGCCTGGGCATTTCGGGCATTTCGTGTTTTTTTGTTTACATTTGTAAACGTGACATAAATACTATTTAGTGATCACAATCAGAGATATGTTTAATCACCTCGAGAATCACTGTCGTTCAGTAATTAACAGCAACATAGATCTGATTGTAAAAAATGTGCTGTTTTTCCAATCGTAATTAATGTGGCCTCAGATAATGCACAGTCGTTAATTAAGAAGTCATTAAAAGAGCTGGCGGAGTTCTCAGTACAGCAGCAGTAAGAGCAGCTGTCAGTACAGCAGCAGTAAGAGCAGCTGTCAGTACAGCAGCAGTAAGAGCAGCTGTCAGTACAGCAGCAGTAAGAGCAGCTGTCAGTACAGCAGCAGTAAGAGCAGCTGTCAGTACAGCAGCAGTAAGAGCAGCTGTCAGTACAGCAGCAGTAAGAGCAGCTGTCAGTACAGCAGCAGTAAGAGCAGCTGTCAGTACAGCAGCAGTAAGAGCAGCTGTCAGTACAGCAGCAGTAAGAGCAGCTGTCAGTACAGCAGCAGTAAGAGCAGCTGTCAGTACAGCAGCAGCAGCAGCAAGAATAGCTGGCAGTACAGCAACAGTTAACATCTTTAAGAGGCCCAGGAGCTATAGATCAACACCCTCAAGAGGTCCAGGAGCTTGAACTCGACTCAGTCATCCCATAGCCACTCCGATCTTCAAGAGTACCTAACCTAACCTAACAACCTAACCTCACCTAACCTAACTTAACCTAACCTAAATTAACCTAACCTAACTTAACCTAACCTAACTTAACCTAACCTAACCTAACCAACCCTAACCTAATTTAACCTAATATAATATATCCTACCCTCACCTCACTTAACCTAACCTAACTTAGCCTAACCTAACATAACCTAACTTAGCCTAACCTAACATAACCTAACTTAGCCTAACCTAACATAACCTAACTTAGCCTAACCTAACATAACCTAACTTAGCCTAACCTAACATAACCTAACTTAGCCTAACCTAACATAACCTGACAACCTAACCTAACCTTACCTAACCTAACCTAACAACCTAACCTACTTTAACCTAACCTAAGTTAACCTGACCTAACCTTACTTAACCTAACTTAACCTAACTTAACCTAACCTAACTTAACAACCACACCTAATCAAACTTCATTAAACAAATGCGTTATTCAGATGTGTTAAGAAAATATGAAAACCAGAGAGTACAAGTAAATATATAAATATGTAATTGATTTAATAAATATAAACCTAAACCCTTGATTTAATAAATATAAACCTAAACCCTTGATTTAATAAATATAAAGCTAAACCCTTTGGTGCTTCATGTTCTCTTTACAGTTATACATGTAATGGTTTTCTCACAATTATACATGGAACAGTTTTCTTACAGTTATGCATGGAACAGTTTAGTTTTCTTAGTTATATGTGCAACATTATTCTTAAAATTATACATGGAACATTTTCATTTCAGTTTATACCTGGAACAATTTTATTTTTTAACACAGTGGCCATCTCCCACTGAGTCATGGTGACCTGAAAAAGAAGAAACACACAGTTTCTTCTTTTTACATTTAGTAATATAGAAGATTTTCATTACATTTAATAAGTGCATCACACTTCGCATTCCCCAGCTATGATAGGTATCTTACACTTTCACACTATAATAATAATAAATTTATTTCATCTCGGTACATGTTTGTACAAAGGGGAATAACAATTGGGAGTACATGCCAAAAACCCCTTTATATGCAGAGCATATCACATACACTGGAAGATTCTCACTAATTTGCACTGTTTCAGCATCTCAGCAGCGTGTGAGCTCAACCTTAGGGGGTGGGTCACACACTGGGGGTGGACACAAGTCGACACCACTCACCATGAACCACTTGCTAAGGGGCAAGAAGGCTCTCACCTCCAAGACCAGGCGGGTAGTGCCACAAGGAGTCATCCCAGTTATCAAACCCAAAAAGAAGGTAGGTAGTTACCACCTTAGCTGGTATGGGAAAAATTGTGTCCTATACTTAGCTGTGGTTAAACTTTGAAATAATCTGAGGAGAGTAAAATTGTGGTATACCTTAGATATAATCAAGCTTTGAAATAAGCTGAAGATAGTAAAATTGTGTGGTATACCATAGATATGGTCAAGCTTTGAAATAAGCTGAAGACAGTAAAATTGTATGGTTTACCCTAAATATGATCAACCTTTAAAGTGTGCTGAGGACAGTAAACTTGTGTGGTATTCCTTAGATGTGGTAAAGTTTTAAAATAAGCTGAGACAAGAAAACCATTGGGGTAAAAAAAATAATTGACTAATAGTGGGAGGGTACATCTGTTAAAGCTAAATGTTCATTAAATCCAGATTATGAGAATATAGGTACGTACCTAGAACCTGGTTGCGTCATAGGGTAGAGGACCAAAGATCCTCCAAGAGAAATACACCACATTGTTTGGCTGTCTTGGGTTATCCTGGGTAAATAATCTTTTAGGGTTCACAATCCAACAAACTGTACAGTAAGTCCTCACTTAGCATTGTCTATAGGTTCTTGGTTCTTGGAAACTGCAACTTTAAGCCAAATGACGTATAATGAACCATTTTACCATAGGCTAATTGACATAAACATCAGAGGTGCAGAGTGTGCATTTAGCACTCATTGCAACAAGGTTAAATCAAGGAAGCAATGTTTGCAAAGCAAAAATTGTAAGGAGCACCACCTACCACCACACAGTTTAAAAACGAACGTGCAAACTCCACACAGATAATGGCCCGGGCCAGAAATTGATTTTTTCTCATCCATGTTATAATGAAATGACATTACCTGAGGACTTACTGTACTTTAATCTCTAGAATAGAGAGTCAAACAAAAACCTAACATACAGTATATGCACTGAGAGATATACATCTCAGTGTGTATACCTATCCTAGACATAATGTACGTACTAATAACCTTCAGGCCGAACGGAAGTTGAGCGACTCAACTGGTACACGCTCAACCCCTCAACAACCAAAACAATCACCATCTATAAGATCCTCATCCAGCCCCAAGCAATCCACACAACGCTTATCAAGTGATTCTCAAGACCCACCCAAAGTGGAGACATTACACTGGAAAGACACTCCTAGAAGAGACCGTCGAGCTTCCCTTCCTTCAGGGGTCAAGCTGCTAGAGGGTGCCACACCAAGTCTGGGAACACTTGGAGTTCCCTCAGAGATAGGTAAGATGAAGCAAGACAGACATGCAAATAACTCTCACAGTAATTAAAGCCTACAAACCAATTTTAACAGTAATTGAAACCTTTAAACCAATTTTACTAGTAAATGAAGCCTACAAACCAATTTTACTAGTGATTAAAACCTACAAACCAGTTTTACTAGTAATTAAAGCATACAAGCCAATTTTACTTAAGACAGGCTGTGATGAGCCTAGTTTTGGTGTGATATTCAGGATTATTTCATTATGTCAATAATATTAATCAGAGAATTATTTTAAAAGCATTTGAGCATAGTATTTATTGATTCAGTTATCTAACAACAATTTAACCATCATTATACTTGGCAATTACTGTATAGATCTTAACAGTTAAAAGCAGATAAGGTAAAATATACACTTTCTTTCTTTCTTTCAACACACTGGCTGTATCCCACCGAGGCCGGGTGGCCCAAAAGGAAAACAAAAGTTTCTCCTTTTACATTTAGTAATATATACAGGAAAAGAGGTTACTAGCCCCTTGCTCCCGGCATTTTAGTCGCCTCTTACAACACGCATGGCTTACGGAGGAAGAATTCTGTTCCACTTCCCCATGGAGATAAGGGGAAATAAACAAGAATAAGAACTAGAAAGAAAATAGAAGAAAACCCAGAGGGGTGTGTATATATATGCTTGTACATGTATGTGTAGTGTGACCTAAGTGTAAGTAGAAGTAGCAAGACGTACCTGAAATCTTGCATGTTCATGAGACAGAAAAAAGGACACCAGCAATCCTACCATCATGTAAAACAATTACAGGCTTTCGTTTTACACTCACTTGGCAGGACGGTAGTACCTCCCTGGGCGGTTGCTGTCTACCAACCTACTACCTAGGTAAAATATACACATATCGTTTTAATGCATACACATGTGTATGTTTATGTGTGTCAGTAAATGAACACATTATTACATACACTGTGTTAAGTTTTAGATTCTCAGGAAAACAGGTTGTTAAAACAGCGACCACTTTTTGAGCGAACAAGAAACTGTTGATAACTACAGCACAAGTTTCAACCGCATTTGCAAAGTTTGTCACTCTTCATTAATAATTACTCGCAGAATTTACTAGAAAGACACATGTCAGCTTACAAACTTAAATTCAAAATGCCCTTCAGCAATCTAGTACTAAATATCCATATGCATCAGTGATTTACAGTAACACTGAATATTTTTTTAACACCTCCCAGTGATGTACAGTAACCCAAAATGGGGAAAACACATTCACTGCCACCCATTCAGTTAGTCTTGCTAGAATCATGCTGATATCACAGTTCAGATGACCCTCCAGACTGCAACATCCCCAGCCATTCATCAGAGTGCAGGCACTGTATTTCTCACCTCCAGAACTCAAGTCAGCTAACCAGTTTCTATGGATTCCTTCATAAATGTTGTCTTGTTTTCATGCCAACGGCACATAAAGTTATAAAACCCACTCACCAGAACACTCACACTGATTTAATGTGCTCAGACAAACTTGTTGGATGCTTATATATTGTTGATTATTGCTCAACTTTTAGTGCTCTGGGAAGTAGGTAGGCAGCCCCCCCACTGGAGTTTACCTGGAGAGAGTTCCAGGGGTCAACGCCCCCGTGGCCCGGTCTGTGACCAGGCCTCCTGGTGGATCAGTGCCTGATCAACCAGGCTGTTGCTGCTGGCTGCACGCAAACTAACGTACGAGCCACAGCCCGGCTGGTCAGGAACCGACTTTAGGTGCTTGTCCAGTGCCAGCTTGAAGACTGCCAGGGGTCTGTTGGTAATCCCCCTTATGTATGCTGGGAGGCAGTTGAACAGTCTCGGGCCCCTGACACTTATTGTATGGTCTCTTAACGTGCTAGTGACACCCCTGCTTTTCATTGGGGGGATGTTGCATCGTCTGCCAAGTCTTTTGCTTTCGTAGTGAGTGATTTTCGTGTGCAAGTTCGGTACTAGTCCCTCTAGGATTTTCCAGGTGTATATAATCATGTATCTCTCCCGCCTGTGTTCCAGGGAATACAGGTTCAGGAACCTCAAGCACTCCCAGTAATTGAGGTGTTTTATCTCTGTTATGCGCGCCATGAAGGTTCTCTGTACATTTTCTAGGTCAGCAATTTCACCTGCCTTGAAAGGTGCTGTTAGTGTGCAGCAATATTCCAGCCTAGATAGAACAAGTGACCTGAAGAGTGTCATCATGGGCTTGGCCTCCCTAGTTTTGAAGGTTCTCATTATCCATCCTGTCATTTTTCTAGCGGATGCGATTGATACAATGTTATGGTCCTTGAAGGTGAGATCCTCCGACATGATCACTCCCAGGTCTTTGACGTTGGTGTTTCGCTCTATTTTGTGGCCAGAATTTGTTTTGTACTCTGATGAAGATTTAATTTCCTCGTGTTTACCATATCTGAGTAATTGAAATTTCTCATCGTTGAACTTCATATTGTTTTCTGCAGCCCACTGAAAGATTCGGTTGATGTCCGCCTGGAGCCTTGCAGTGTCTGCAATGGAAGACACTCACATCATGTTGCACACAATACACATATTTTGACAAATAAGATGAAAATTAATGCCTATTTTGAAAAAAAATTTGTAGCTGAATTCATTATGTAGCCAATGCCTTACTAATGTAATTGAATACATGTATTAGTCTTGTTAACAGAATGTTGGGACTCAATCATAGACCTATTTTGCACTTCTGTAATTTTTCGAGTATAACACACAGTATTGGTGTAAGAGTGCATAACAAAACTATAAAATTAACTTCTTCTTTTGTCCATAGTATGTAGGTTTTATGACATATATACTTCCTGATTAATTTTAGGAGTACCCTATTTTAATAAGTAACACTACATAGTTTTAAATTTTTACACCTTATATATATTTCATGACATTGCTATCCACAGATGATGATGATGGTGGTAGCAGCACATCTACAGAGCTGTGCGATGATGAAGAGCAGGACAACCTGAGTGACATTGAAGTTGATCCGTCTACGGAACCTCGGCCTGCAACAACCTCCCCTCGTCTTGAGACAGTTCATGAGAATAGCAAAGCAACATTAAAATCAAAAGAGCCTCAGTCTGAAGGATTAGTCCAAGATAAAGCACTGCAGCTAGTATCCCATGAGACATTACCATCAATAGTGCAACTAGAAGAATCAAAAGCAGATACAAATGCCCACACTATACAGAAAGCAGAGACAATCATAAATATTTCCACTGCAGACCAAGTCATGTTACAGGCAGAACCCCAAAAGGAAAACTCTACCCAACAACTACAAGAGCCTGTGGCACCTGTCACAACCGAACCACCACTATGGGATTTTAAGTCCATGGAAACAGGGATCCCACTAGAGGATTTATTAGCTGGCAAGAATCTAACGGCTGCTGAAATCATTGCTAGGATTCCATTTCCTAGTGATGTCAGCTTTATGCAGCCAAGTTCTGAAGGCACCAATAAATTCAGCAGTGAAATTAAATCAGGAATTCTAGGATCATCCTCACCATTTGCCACACAACACAATGTCACTCCCGAGAGATCACCAGTGGACAGTCCAGTCCCAAGAATTACCTCACCAGATATTGGATATGAGTCATCTTTAACAACAAAGCCATCTCCAAATGTATCACCATCAAAATCACTTTCTTCAACACCATCTCCAAGGGCTTCTCCCAATCACAAATCATCCAGATCACCCAGTAAATCTCCAAATCTTTCACCTTCACAAAGTCAGGATAACCTAGGATTTCCAAAACTGACCCTGGTGGGATTACCTCCTGTCTCTACCTCTGATATTACACAAGATAGTGTTCTGATCCCTCCCAAGTCTCCAAAAATCACAGTTGAGGATGAAAAGAGAAATATTTTTGAAATTTATACTGGCCATCCCAGTCCAGTTACCTCCCACCTGCATCCTAGTGAAGAGGAAAATGTAAATGAGTTATACTTTGAAAATGCATTGGAAAGCATTTCAAGTAGGAGTGAAACATGTCCTGACCTAACCATGAGCCACCAGAAAAATATGGGAAATGATGCAGGGAGTGTGACCGTCACACCAGAATATGAAAAAGTAAGTGAAGTGAAAGTTTCTGATGCATCTGTAACAGATACATCAGACAATCTGGAAAAGAAATTTGAAGATGCATGGGACACTAAGATACATCTTGAAAGTTCTAAGGATGAGTTTACATGGCTCAAAGATTCATATAATGAACCAAGTGATTCTGAAAATTATGGGATTAATGCTAGCCCTTCAACAAAAGACGTTTCCCAGACTTCAGATAGCATATTTGATGCGATTTGCCAAAGATTAAAAGAAAATGTAGCAAAGACTGAATCAGAACCTGTAACTGTTGAAACAAATTTTGCAACAAAGTCAGAATTTTTGTGCCTTACAGTGAGTTCAGAAGATTCTACATATTCTGGAGCACAGAAAGCTGCTGGTGTTGATTTGCAAGAAGCATCGCTTGATGTTGTCCAAGTCAAAACCTCAGGATGCACATCGCCAGTTATAAGCACGCCAACAGAAGCACTAAATACCAGTTCTTGGCTTTCTTCTTTTACCATGACTGTTAACAGTGGTTTAATTCCATTATCAACTTCTGACAACAGTCTTGATTCTCAACTTTCCAAACCTTCTGAGGCTGGTAATGAAATGCTCAAAGCAACATTTAGTAAGGAAGTAACAGAGGCCTCTTTTGAAAACACTAGTTCACCCATTATTACAGCTTCTGAAGCTAAATTTTCACCCACATTTATGACAGTGGATAGTGATTTTTCAAAATTTATGAAGACATACAGTAGTACATCAAGTGCTGCAATCGACAATGATGAAGATACACACTTATTAAAGGGAAAACTAACTGGTAATCTTGCCTCACAAACAGCAACAATCTTGAGTGATGGAATTACATCAATGACAACAACAACAATAGCCAGTTGTATTTCACCAGTAACAACGTTTGACAATGTCGTTTCACCAAAGGTTGTTACTTCAGAATCTATGTTGCCATGTATATCAAGTGGCATTTCAGAATTTACAAAAGCATTTGAGTGTGAAACTGTTCTCGCAGGAATTGACAAGGATTTATATACATTTGATAACACAGACAGCTGCAATTTTTCAGCTGAGGATAAAAATACACAATTAGCAGGACTATTTAAAAATGACAGCTTTTCTACAGTGGCATCGGAGACTGGTGAATATCCCTTAGTGACAACTTCAAATGATTGTCAGATTTTTTCCATGAGTGAATCGGAGAGTGTATTGTCATCACCTACAATGGTAGCAGAAGGCTCGACCACAGTGGAACTCTCACTGGTTAGCTTTCCAACTTTACATATGGCAAGTCCAGCAACCAGTACTCATTTGACCTTCAGCATACCAAGTGGAGAAGTGACATCTTCAAATATCAGTAGTGTAGTTACTCAAGAAACTTCAACCCCAAAAGGTATCTCTTGGGAAGAATCTTGCAAAACTCCCATAAAGGATTTGGTAATGGACTCTGATACATCTCTTGAGAAAGAAATTTTGTCCTTGATTGGCAAGGATTCAGCAGCATCTTCTGAATCTGTTGCTGAAAAGTGTGAAGCGTCGTTATCTAATGATTCAGTTAAAGAAGTAGATTTAGAAAATAGAATGTCTCCAGTACTTTCACTAGAAGAAAGGATTTTAGCTTTGCTCACCATGGATGAAAGTACAGGTACATCAGCATCATGTCCAGACAGGCCATTACCCCACAAAACATTACCTTTAGAGAGCAGTAAATTACCATCAACCACCGAAAGTGAAGAGAGGCATATGGCTTCATCAGAAACTTCATCCAGTAATTATTCCTCCATCACAGCAAGAGAAGATGCAGTAACTTCATCTCCAGTGCAGTCATTATCAGCATCCCTGGAAGGTAGATTATCTTTCATCACAAATGAAGTTAAGGATGAAGGGGAGGAAACTAGATCATATGGTAGGTTGAGCGAAGCCAAAGAGAGAAAAAACTCTGATGACTACGAAGCAGAGGCAGAAACTGATTTTTTCAATGGTAAAGACCTCAGCTCTGAAGCTATTCGGCAAAGACTTTGGAGGGGTGTTAAATCTCTCAGTTTGGATGCTGATATTACTCTTGATCCTAATGTCTTTTGTTTCCTAATACAGCAAAGTTCAAGACAGAGAAATCAGAAAGATGATGAGCGAAAATTACCGAGAAGAAGAAACAGTGAAGTAGCCTTGCAAGAACTTGTTAAAGAAAACACTGAAATTATTGAAAGAATTTTAAAGCAAAAATCAGTTGAAGGTTCGAGTTTAAAAAAAATAGACACCCCACTTGAAGAAACAAAAGCTATGGGAGAAGGATTTGAGAAAAAAGCAATAGATATATCTTTCCTTATTAAACCTGATAAAGAAAAGAGTGAAAGTGATAAATGTGTTGATTCTGAGAGACATAAGGCAACCAAATCACTCTCAAATGAAGCACCCCTTGCAGCTACTCTTGAATCTCACGAAGAGGCCTCCAGCTCTGTTAAAGGAGTGTCACAAGCCGTCACTCAAGTTAAAGTAACTTCTCAAAGCTCAAAACCTTTCATGCCAGAATGGAAACCCAACTACAGGAGAGAAGACAGCTCCACCGCCATCAGTCCAACTAGACCTATTACATTCAATCCTTTTCCAACAAGGAATGTGCCAAGGCAGCCAAAAGAAGTAGCAGTAAAGTTAGGTCTCTATAGTCCTACTAAAAAGACTCCTGATAATTCCCCATCTTAGAAAACAAAGTGAAAAAAAAGGCATTATCTTCTAAGTGATAAAGACAGAAGTACAACCTATGTGGATAGAGCTATAAAAAAATTAATGTACATAAAATGATTAAGTGTTAAAATTTGCATTGTAATGAGAAAATAATAATGATATATAATAAGGCACGATGGAAATTTTTTAATGAATATAATCCTCATTCTCTGGAGATGAATATTTTTGAGTGACAAGAATTTTAAATTAAAGTATAATGGAAATTTTGTATGTATGTCTGCAGGAATTACATTATACATTAATCATATTAAGTTTTAACTGTTAGGATAATGACATTTATAATTTGCCATTACATAATGAATCCTTGAAATAACAGACTAATAGGGGTGAGAGGGTATCCATTGAAAGGAAAGTCTATTGCCTCAAAATTATAGAATTTATTTTCCACGATCATAAACTGACAATGGGACTTGGTCCATTGTATTTGGAGCCTACTGGACACACTGTATTACCAGTAAAGAACAACTGCCTCATGCAGTGGACTTTAATCTGTTGTATCAAGTCTTGGTCATCTGGTCAAGTATTTTGTCTGTTGTATATGAAATACCTTACATAGGAGTCCATTATGTTGAAGATTTACTGCAATTACTTTCTTGCAATATGATACAGCATCCTGATACAGTGTTTTAGTTCTAAATGACATGAAAAACAAATTTTCCTGCACACACTCCTATGTTCTTTAAGAAAAAGAGTCGGCAAATACATACAATGGGTAATTTAGTTCCTAGTAATTTCACAAGGTGCAATAAATGTAATACAGCATAAAATTAAGATATATTCATTAATGGAGCCATACCTAATAGGGACCATTTGAAAACATATGAGCACTGAATGACATTTGCCAAATCTTGTAACCTACAATGGTATTAACTGATCAAATGGCCAGTACAGACACAGGGCATTTTAGAGTATATAAGCCTTTCATTTATTTATAAAGAGCAAAAGAAATTCTTGTAATAGAACTCTCGATAATCCCTGTCTTGCAGATGTTTTCAGAACTGCTTTTTTTAAATACAGATGACTTGTATGAAATAGCCAGGTCCCTCACATTCCAAATTGAAATGTGTTTCCCTTATAATCACTCGTTATTGCCTTAAGAAATAACATGCTATAGGAAATCAGAAATTTCTACAACCTTTAGTGTGTATTAAAAAGATTATTAATGCTAGTGAAGAATGAAATATATCTTAGGCATATTTATGCATGGCAAGCATTCCGTAGTTTATTGGACTTTAAAACTTTATTTAAATGTTTCTATGAATAGGTATAAAATACAGTACACAGATGTATAAAGAAATAAACCATGTTACTAATGGGATGAAACTTTTGCAAGTTATCAGGATCTTGAACTCTTCTTTTTTATACTTTTTTATACTTGTATGGTTGCAGTTAAATTTAGTATGTAGAATATTCCCAATACAGTACTTGAGGCTTGGCATCGTTTCAGTGTGTGTCAGTGTATGAGAGAGATTACTGTACCTATTTTGTATTTGTGACTACTGGAGCAGAGTTGTACTCATTGTGTGCAATTTCAGGTATATTTTAAAGTACTGTACTGTATGTCAAATAATTTTTTAAAGCTTCCAGTGGTTGTAGTACTCAGTACTTCTTCTTGGATGCCATTCCAAAAGTTTGTCACAGTGTGTAAAGAGATATATTTTAATGCCTTTTGAGCATGGCTTTACTCATACTGTGGTTTGCAGTTGTGGCTAGTTCTTCTGTCTCTTGACGGTGCTAAAAAGTCTTCCTTGCCTACAGTGAAACCTCGGTACTCACACTTAATTCGTTCCAGAAGGCTGTTCGAGTGCCAGTCTGTTCAATCTGTTCAAGTACCGAACAAATTTTTCCCAACCAACTTTCTTTTTGGTTGACTTATCACTAATCTTCGTAGGCCCTACAGTGACTTATTTATACAAATAATATAAAGAAACCCCAAAAAAACGTGAAGAAACATAAAATAGTTTACAGCGAAGTTCTGGCAGGTCATGTTTGTTTGGTCGAGTGCTGAGCAGACGGCCGACTACCGAGCAATTTTTTTTTACCAAACAAAACATTCGAATACCGAATTGTTTGAGTAGGGAGCTGTTTGAGTACTGAGGTTCTACTGTATTTTCTCAATCTTTTAGCGATCCTGTGTGTGATTATTGTATATCTTCTTCCACTTCTTGTATTTATCAACAACTGCATTTACATTGTTTTTAGTCTTCCCTTGTAATTCACATTTTATCTTTGGAAACCATTTTTGTAACTCATCTTTAAAGGTTTTACATTTTATCTAAATTATTTTTTATGACAGCACACTACAGCAGCAAACTGGATAAATATGTTTTTCTTCAGAATATTATCTCATAACCCATGATAATATCTTCTCTTATTCATCCACTTTTTTTTTCATCAATATCCATTAATATTTGTCGTACACTTCTATTTGTACTTTTGTTTATGTATATTAAGAGGAGCAGAGGTGTTATATTTTCCAAGCATGTAAGGCATGCTTTCCACTCCCCCACCCCCACACACACAAAAAAAAATCTTAGAAAATCACCCTGCACCTTGTATGCTGAAGATCAGGGTCAAGGGTAGGCTTTGGCTTACACTTTAGCATTTATTTGCTAACGTTATGTTACAATTGCTTGGAAATGTCATCTTATATATCTTTTATGCTTATGCACTTTATGTGCCAGAATATATGATATACACTCAGTATCTCATCTTCACTGTTGAGTTTTTGTGCATCTTTTAAAGAAGTTGCCAATGGTTGCTCATTAGCACATTCCAGCTTATCTTGGATCCTGTGCTTGCACTCTGCTACTCTGCTGCTAGAACGACACTTGTTGCACACCAGACCTATATTACAGATAATGTTTTGCTCTGCATAGAGCTCAAACAAGTCTGGTCAGACAAAGCTCTACCCAGAGCAAAATAGTCTAGAATAATGGTTTTCTGTGGTGGAGCTGATAAAGTGATAGCAACAAGCAAGCTCTAGGTAAAAGACACATATACAATGATCAAGACATATATTAAAAGAACAAAGATTTGATTTTGTTTGTAAAGGTTACAGTGTGTAATTACAATTTTGGTTTGCTAAGTACAAAGAAAGCCACTATCATGCCAGAGCATTTCGGGCAGACTAAACCTAGTACATAATAGCTTCTTAAATCTAGATAAGTTGTTAACTTTTATTGAAATCTGTATTTAATCTTAATACTAATGCATGGTAGTGAAGGTGGAGGTTTATAAGAATAATAATCTTGAAATTGCACGTAATAAAAACAATATTACAATTAATGGTTCAAGCAGTAATATTTCATGGATTGGCAGATGCTTAATAGACTAGAGGTCATGTACTATAATAACTGATTAGAAGTTGTTTTGGTTGGTTTGGTTAGTATTGAGAAATGAGATGATTTTTTAGCAAAGTCCTAAATTTAAAAGTAGTCAGGGGATCCTTTACCGGTTCAGGTAGTGAATTCCAGATCTTCGGACCCTTTATGTGAATTGCATTTTTGCATAGTGAGAGACTGACACGAGGGATGTCGAAGAGTGCCTTATGCCTTGTATTGTGACAATGTGTTCTGTTGTAGCTATCAAGGAGAAGTTTAAGTGGAGGGTTTATATTGGAGTTTAATGTTCTGTATATGCGTGCGTGAGCGTGTTAGATAGGAGTGAATGGAGACGAATGGTACTTGGGACCTGACGATCTGTTGGAGTGTGAGCAGGGTAATATTTAGTGAAGGGATTCAGGGAAACCGGTTATTTTCATATAGTCGGACTTGAGTCCTGGAAATGGGAAGTACAATGCCTGCACTTTGAAGGAGGGGTTTGGGATATTGGCAGTTTGGAGAGATATGTTGTGTATCTTTATATGTATATGCTTCTAAACTGTTGTATTCTGAGCACCTCTGCAAAAACAGTGATAATGTGTGAGTGCGGTGAAAGTGTTGAATGATGATGAAAGTATTTTCTTTTTGGGGATTTTCTTTCTTTTTTGGGTCACCCTGCCTCGGTGGGAGACGGCCGACTTGTTGAAAAAAAAAAAAAATATGTAGTAGGCACAATAATATGAGTGTATGTCTTGTATATTTAGCAAGTTCAAGCTTTTGAAAAGTGGTAGGGTGTGCTGTCTAGCACAGGAGCTGTTGATCATCCGCACAGCAGCTTTTTGTTGAATTATTAAAAGTTTAAGGTGGTTGGCTGTGGTTGATCCCCAGGCACAAATACCATAGGTGAGGTAGGAATATATTAAAGAGTGGTATAGGGTAAGGAGTGTCATTTGGGGTACATAGTATCGTATCTTGGAAAGGATGCCTACTGATTTGGAAATTTTCTCAGATATATGCTGGATGTGGGAATGAAATTTAAGATTACAGTCAAGGAGAAGACCTAGAAATTTACCCTCGGTGTGTCTTGAAATAGGGAACCATTTATCAGTACTGTATATTAAGTTGGATACTTAAGGTTCTGTTTTCAGACAGCATGAAGTATGTTTTGTCTGTGTTGAGAGTGAGTTTGTTGGTCATCATCCACGTATATATTTTTAGCAGCTCGTTGTTTACTGTACTTCTCAATATAGCTGGGAGTAGACATAAGTAGTGTCATCTGCGAATAGAACAGGTTTAAGGAGTTGGGATGCATTGGGGAGATCATTTATGTAGATGAGAAAGAAGAATAAGAATAAGAGAGAGAGAATAAGATTTTGTTCGGATTTTTAACCCCGGAGGGTTAGCCACCCAGGATAACCCAAGAAAGTCAGTGTGTCATCGAGGACTGTCTAACTTATTTCCATTGGGGTCCTCAATTTTGTCCCCCAGGGTGCGACCCACAACAGTTGACTAACACCCAGGTACCTATTTGCTGCTAGGTGAACAGGACAACAGGTGTAAGGAAACGTGTCAAAATGTTTCCACCCGCTGGGAATCGAACCCGGGCCCTCCGTGTGTGAAGCGAGAGCTTTAACCACTGGGCCACTATACCCTGGGGCACTCCGACAGCTACAGGCTGGATAGTGGAGTTGACTCCATTTGTGTATACATACTGGTGTCTATCGTGAAGATAATATTTTAGGTAATCAGGGAATGTCCTCTGATGCCATAATGATTTAGTTTTAGGTGCAGGAGATTGTAGTCCACTGTATCAATGAAGAGCCCCAGAGGATATTCATTTTTATCGAGGGCTGTATATATTAGCTCAAGCACTTATATAATAGCATCATTTGTACTTTTTTTTGGTCTAAACCCAAACTGGCAGGGGTTAAGTATATTATTGGATGTAAGGTAGGAGTAAAGTCGTTTGTGTATTATTTTTTCGAGTATTTTAGAAAATAAGGGCAAGTTTGATATAGGTCTATAGTTGTTCAGCTCAATTGGATCACCTCCTTTGAGGATCGGAGTAACCCTTGCTGTCTTGAGTATGGATGGGAAGGTTGAGGACTCGGCAGATTTGTTAAACATTGTTGCAATAATGGGTGACAGCACATGAGCAGTTTTTTTATATATGAATGGTGGCAAGCTATCTAGGTTCTCCTGGTTTGTTTTTTATGATTTCATGATGACTGAGACTTCAGTAGAATTAATTGTTGCTAGATATAGAGCACATAATATGGGTAGTTGCCAGTGAGGTAGTCTTTTGGCTGGGTATTTGAGCTTGGAATTTTGCTTGCTAGCTTTGATCCTACAGTAGAGAAGACATTAAATTTGTTGGCTGTGTCTATAGGCTGTACGTGAGGGTCATCTGGTTTAATTAAGTTTATCTCTGTTTCTAGACAGTTTTCTAGAGCCCAAAATTTTGGAGAGGGTTTGGCAGATCCTTTTCATATCACCTTTTATTTCGTAATACACTTGCTTTGATTTTCATGTTAGCTTTGTGAATACTGATGTGTATTTAGCCAATTCTTTAGTAATCAGGCCTAATCTGAGCAGTTTTTTCAAGTTGGTGCTTTTTATCAATGGATTTGAGGATACTGTTTGTTAGCCATGGGCTGTTTAGTCTCTTTGCTGTGATCTGCTTTGTTTTGATCAGACAATGCATGTTATAGAGGTTTTGGGTTTTATGTAAAAAAGTTTTGACATCTTTGTTAGTATTGTTGCTGTCAACCAGCTCTTTCTGCCAATCAGTATCACCTAGTGCTAATATTAAATTATTTACCTATGGCTCATCATACAGGCGAAATGAGATCTTTCTTGAGTCCTGAGGCAATTTACATAAGTTGGTTATGAGAAAGGTGGGGTAGTGGTCTGTATATTTCACCATGAGTGGCTTCTTCAGTCCTACGCTTGACTGAAGAAATCGCTTGTGGCAAAGTATTTCCATAAGAAATGTCTTGATAAGTACATATGTCTTTTACCTGGTTTGCTATACACCGAGCACCTTTCTACCCTCCATGTATGCAATGCTTTCCATCTGCCATTATGTCCATGAAGAAATTTTTAGTATTTTTTCAGCATTGCTTTTCTTTTGGGTTACAATTGTTCTCCTTATTGGTGTGTGTGTGTGTGTGTGTGTGTGTACTCACCTAATTGTGGTTGCAGGGGTCGAGTCTCAGCTCCTCTGTGTGTGTGTGTGTGTGTGTGTGTGTGTGTGTGTGTGTGTGTGTGTGTGTGTGGTGTGTGTGTGTGTGCATGTGCATTTGCATGTCTGTGCATATGCACGTGTGTGTGTGTGTGTGTGCATATATGATTCGCTTAGGTTATTACTGACATAGCACACAAACTGTAATGAGCAGATTTGCTATGTAATCAAAATAGTAATGGTGTGATTGTTTCAGTTAATTTAAAACAGCCTTGTTGTAAGTAATATCCTTGTCAGTTATTTAAATGAGCGTGATGTGTTGTCAAACACTTTGTCAGCCAAAGATTAAAAATTGTCATGTAAAAAAATAAATTTAGCTTTAGAAATCAACATTACAATCGCATTTTTGTGTCATGATCGTGCATTCATAACTCTGTCTTTCATCATTTTTATTGTCATGTTTAACACTTTCTGGATTTGGGAGGACATTGAGTCATTGTGCATAGGTGTTGCCTTTATACCTGGATGACAAATGATGACATAAGAATTTACAAGTGTGACTGAAGCCTGGTGTTTGGCTTAGGTGGCACCGGTGTCCTTGGAATGATGCTATGGCATGGCTTGCACAAGTAGGCTTCATCATTTCCTTTGAACATGACATGTATCCTTATATGTGTGTGCACAAAACTACCTCGGTGAAATATAGAAGAATAGAAAGACATAAACATATTTTGTGTGCTATAAGATTTTATTTGAATTAATAACCTGGAGGGAGTCACCAGGATAACCCAAGAAAATCACTGTCTGGTTTATTTCCAAAAAGATAAATGAACCCTCAGTATAACTGAATAATAAGGAGAGCAGATAGCCAGTAATGGCAGCTGTGGTGGACAGAGAATAGGTTGTTTTGCCATGATAGTAACCATAACTGGCAACCAATACACTTTATCTCTGACTTAAGAAATCGTAATGACACGATTGCAAATAAACCATACCCCCGGCCGGGATTGAACCTGCGGTCATAGTCTCAAAACTCCAGCCCGTCGCGACGGGCTGTAGTTTTGAGACTCTATGACCGCGGGTTCAATCCCGGCCGGGGGTATGGTTTACACTTTATCTCTCGTTGACGAACCAGTTAACCTGATGGTTTTTGTTCCATATTCTAAAGTTCATTATATAGAGATTTATTATATTGAGGGTTTATGTGTAGAACAAACCTTTATTTATAGACTTTCTCTAAATAGAGCTTTAACATTTTGTTTTAAAGAGAAACAGACTCTAAATATAGGTTTATCTACCATACTTGTCAGCAAGTTTTACCTCAAGTATTTTTGTGTGTTTAGGCATTTGCACGCATGTGTACACATACACACGCGCACACACACACACTTGTTCAAATGTGGGTGTATGTGAGTTTGCCTCAAATACATTGCATAACTCGGTGCTTTTCCATATAAGGCATTATTGTAAAACTATTCTTCAACCTATAAATGTCTCTTCAAGGTAAATAAAAAATTCATGAATAATAAATAAATAATAATAATATTATTATTATTATTATTATTATTATTATTATTATTATTATTATTATTTATTATTATTATTGTTATAATAACGAGATGTTTCACCTGTGGACCCGGCTTCTTCAGTCCTTACGCAGGGATGAATAGCAAGCAAATTTTTACAAGTGTAAGTCAGGTAAGTAACCTCATTGATCTGGCCACTTACCTAACTAGGCTTGTAGAATTTGCTTTTTTGTGCATCCCAATGTATTGAATAATAATAATAATAAATTTCCACAAAAATTATACACATTATAATTTTATGGAAATTTCCACAGTATGCACATCATTTCAAGCAGATGGGTTTAGGTCTTTCTGTTCTTATTTGTCACAAAGTTAGTTTTGTTTATTTGTAATTACAATGAAAGTGATTCCTCTACACATTGTTAAAACAATGTTGTCAACCAGGTCAGAAGTGAGAAACAACGTGAATCATTACTTTGTATTTATTAAGTGCTAAGTTGGGATCTTCCAGATTATTTATATTTTTAATACAAATAAGGCAAAATTTAATATTATTAAAAATATTTTAGATTATATTGCATGCTATATTAAGGAATATGATTCATGGTAGAAAATAATATTGACCATATATCTTTATGATGTACAGGAATATGTCAGTAATTAATATGGCAGGTAAGGTTCCAGACTGCTGCTGTAAAACGATTTATCACATTAAGGCAAATCACAGCCTTTTTTTTCACTTTCCAGTGCATATAAAAGCCTATAAACATGTTTACATTATCATTTATTAAGTGCACAATAGCATTAGGCCTTAAAAAAAACGGTGCGGAAGTAAAAATAAAATGTAAAAGATTGTGAAAATTGCCGAAAACCATTTTAAGAACAGTGCAAACCCCGAAAATAATAAACGTGAATATAATTGAAAAGTGACATATTGGCAAAGCACTCTAAAGTGGTTGCCATATTAATGAGATATGCCTGTACAGTAGCTGGAGTGGTATGTTGCGTAGTCCGAGCTAATATGATTGAGGAGAAGAAACTGTCTTCTGAGTATGTTAAATGAATTAATCTTGTATATATGAAATAAGGTCTATGAATGTTTTATATTTTATGACTTGAAATAGTTTATGAATTGTATCTAATGAAACATTGTGTATTAGCTTAGGGTGCCGTCCAATCATGTTGTATAGTTTCTTTTTCATAGAGTATGGTTTATTCCTTGTATATGCTCAATTATATTGTGCCATCAACTGCATGAGAAAAATGGGCTTCTTGGGGAACAGTATTTCAAAATGTTCATAAACATTTGTGTTTGCATCAACATTCATATCAGTTAAAAAAAAAAATTTTATGTAGAACATTTTGTCACATCCATCCAATGCTTTTTGAACAGGGCTTATTTAGTAATGTCCAAAATATGGATGATTATTTTCTACTTCCATATGTGCCATTATAGATTAAAGATAGTGACAGGACTGTTTTTAAGAGATCAGTTAGATGTGATCTTTACAAGTTTGTTCAGTTGGTCTTCATGCAAGGAGAATACGTCAGTGGATTTGTGTGATGTTAAATAGTCCACATCAAGACAATAAAGTTGCATAACACACACACACATCTGATACCATATATACATAGTCTCAATATCTGAGAGTATCATACCACAAAGAAAAACATCCATGAAGTTAATGTTAATATTGTTAGAATATTTTGAAGGTTGAGTATGAAGTGGTTTTTGTGATAAGCGAGAAACGGATAGTAATTGCCAAGCAATAAGGCAGTTTTTCTTGGGTCAGACTGATAAAGGCAACAAAATATTTAAGCCCCAAGTATCCCTTTCATCCTTCCTGCCTGCTCCACCCTCACATCCAAGCTGTGTTAATTCTATGAGTGTGTCAAGATAAAAGTTTGGTGGGTGCCCCCTAGCCACTTTGGATGACGGTAGTCTGTCCTTGCACCATCACTTTGCCTGTATAGAGCATTTTTTGGGGCACAACTCAAAATTTCACTTCATTGTACTTGAAGTGGGCTGAAGGTTATTATTAAAATGTGTTTTTCAACTTGACTGCAATCACTAAGTGTGTGGGGGCAATCTGAACAACTATAATACAGCTAGTTGTCATCAGTGACATGTAAGGTAACTTACTGTTATCACCCTGGTGTAAAGTAACTTGTCAGCACTGAGGTGTTAAGTAATTAGTATATTTGTATCTTTGTAATGTGTCAGCACAGATGCTTAAAGTATCTTACTGCTCACTTGAGACAAGGTTCACATTTTGACCTCAAATTTTATGGTAATTTGTAATTATTAAAGAGTTATACAGTACAGTACATATTAACACTTAGGTGTAAAGGTTAACTTGTCATCACTGAGGTGTAATATTTCTTAACAATCTGTCTGTAAAGTAACATCTTCAGCACCAAACTGTATAAGTAAGCTAGTTGTCTGCACTCACTGTTTAGGGTTCTTGTCTTCAGCACTTAACCTTATAAGGTTGACTACTCCTCAGCACAACTGTCCCTTCAAGGGGTGGGGGGTGCCTTGATACTGGTGAAGGGCTTTTGATCCAAAGAATTGGAGATACCTTCTTCCTTGATGAATAAGACACATGTACAACACTTAGGTATCTTTACTGCTGAAACATTTTGCCTGCACAACAGGATTTTTCAGTTAAATAGAGGTGAAATCTCTTGGCAATAAAGATACCTAAATGTTGTACACATCATATTCGTCATTTTGTCGGCATTATATTCCATTAATATGATACCTTCTTCCTTGGATCAAACCTGAGTAGTACCTCCTGTTTTCCAACCACTGTATGACCCTATGAGTTATACAGTGCCTGGAAAATGGGACTTCCATATGAATATATAACAATCAGCACAGCTGTGTAATTCAATTTGCACTCACTATTGTAGAATCTGTTCACTGAACACAAAACTCATTTGTCAAAATCACTTTTGTTTTTGAATGGGTCTGTG
Source organism: Cherax quadricarinatus (assembly GCF_038502225.1). Classification (NCBI taxonomy): domain Eukaryota; kingdom Metazoa; phylum Arthropoda; class Malacostraca; order Decapoda; family Parastacidae; genus Cherax; species Cherax quadricarinatus. Next base: position 11,919,458 of record NC_091371.1, on the reverse strand, counting down.
GGATAAGTTTCCTCGAGCACTCCTATAGGGTATGATTAAGCCAGTGGAAGAGATGTTCTGATAATTCTGTACACTCATCAATCTGAACAGCAGAATGCGAGATGTTATTTACTGCTGTGTTTTGTAATTATCCAGCAGCGGTTGTCTGTATATTAAAACAAATCAGTGACAACATATGTTCAGTGCCATATATTTAACTCTGTATGCATACACAAATTCATCCCTACATGCTAATGTGCATCTACATATACTGTGTGTTTATATATATATATATTTTTTTTTTTCAACAAGTCGGCCGTCTCCCACCTATGAAAATTAGCCATAGTGGTTTTATTGGGTTATTTTGAGATACTAACTCAAGATTACTAATCCAAATAAATTCATCAACCTAAGATTATCCTAACATGAGTTAGTATTTTTTTTTTTTTAACAGATTGGCCATCTCCCACCAAAGCACGGTGGCCTGAAAAAGAAACACTTTCACCATCATTTATGCTATCACTGTCTTGCCAGAGGCACACAGATATGACAGTGTAGATGTCCCTTCTTTAAAGTGCAAGCACTGAACTTCCCACCTCCAGGACTCATTACTAATTAAATATATTAATTTTGATTAATGAAATACTATATATTCAGTTTCTGGTGTACAAACTAATTTTTTGCAGCCATAGCAAAAATTAACATACACTTGGCTTGTTTAGCAAAATAGTCATTTGCTGGAAATGCTCTGCATAACCAGGACTTTTCCATGTCTACTGTTAGATAGCATTTAATTTTTTGTATCAGCTTTGTGAAAATAAAGTATATTACTGTAGGTCGGCCATCACAAATCCGGCATCATTGGGACCTGTAGTGTGCCAGATTAGTGAGTGTGCTGGATTAGTGGTTAGGTTAGAACACACTTAACCCTTTGACTGTTTCAGGCCCCTCTCTGAAACTGTCATTCTATGTCGCTCAATTTTTGAAAAAAAAAAAATTATTTTTTCTTATGAAATGATAGAGAATCTTTTCCCGATGGTAATGACACCAAAAGTTCGAAATTTGGTCGAAAACTCGTGGAATTATGCTCCCGCGAAGTTAGCGGTCTCGGCGACATATGCGTATCGGCGATTTCGCCGACTTTGAGCCCAATTTTCAGCCAATTCCATTGTTCCAGTTGACCAAACTCATAGCTATTTCTTTAGAACTCCATTTTATCTATCAGCTGAGTACAAGAAACCTCCCATTTACTAATTTGGACTACCCAATATGGTGGTCAGAAATTGGCAATTTGGCCAATTTCACACAAAATAAAAAAGATGCCAATTTCAAAATAGGGTCCAGAATAAACAAGGTAGACATTCGTGGCACTAAAATAACATATGCTCTGTTCATTAGTCACATCTCTAGGCCCCTCTTATATTATTATTGCTTTCTATTTTGATTTTTTATTCATACAAAAAAATACAAAATTTACTGTTATGCAGACGACTGCATTATTGTAAAAATGGTATAAATAATATCAGTGCACTAGTGAAAGAATATTAGACTCCCCAGTTGACGTGTATTGGACGTGTTGTGTGATTTATGTACTCTTGAACATTGGTAAAAATCGAACATTTCCGCTACTTTGAGCTCAGTTTCAAGGTCGTTTTCATTGTAAAAGTAATGAAAATCATCTCTATTTCTGTAATATGTTTTCCATTTTATCACCTAAGACCATGAAAACGCGAATACAACGATAAATACTATACGAAAATACACCTCAAAGTCGGCGTTTTATTCCAAAAAAACGATCAGAGTTTTTTTTTCTCATTACGCAATGTGTGCTGCAGGATTTTTTTTATGTGGTGCACACTGACCACACAGACCCATTCTCTCACATGTGGGCCTACCAGCTTTCTCCCACTTGATTTGAAGCCGCTAGAATTATTGAGTATATATACGTCAGAAACATTGGCTCGTAAGACGTATTTATACGTCGAAAACAGTCAAAGGGTTAATTAGCCTATCAATACGGACTCTTTCTGCTACATCTTCCTCATTTTCATCACTGGTTTCTCCTCCACTGGCTTTCTGCTGTGGAGTTACAACCATCTGCACAATTTCTGAGTCAGTATAATGATGAAATTTGAAATTATGCTAGCTGAAATTAGTGCCGGATTACTTATGGAACTGGATAACTCATTTCCGGATTAGTGATCGCCGACCTATTTTACTTTTCTTCAGTGACAATAATAGTTTTGCTTGAAAGCAAAGCCTATATTAATTTTTATTTATAAGGAAATCAGCTGTACCACAAAAGTAATATACTGTTTATTTCTTGATAATTAAATAACTAAAGATAGGGTTAATTTATTAAATTTTTTTAACAAATTAGCCGTTTCCCACCAAGGCAGGGTGATCCAAAAAAAGAAGAAATACTTTCATCATCATTTACTCCATCACTGTCTTGCCAGAGGCATGCCAACACTACAGTTATACAACTGCAACATATCAACAGTCCTCCTTCAGAGTGTACGCACTGTACTTCCCACCTCCAGGACTCAAGTCTGGCTTGCCTGTTTCCCTTATGTTAGATAAATAACTAAAGATTGGGTGAATTTATGGGTTATAAAATATTGCTAGGTCTTATGCAGATTCTAACAAGGAACCTAGAAAACATACTGAAACAGTTTACTACTTTTTAGAAAATTTAGCATTATCGACTGGTCTGACTACAAAGTGTGACATAGCTTTAAGAATTCAAATTCAAATTCAAATTTTTATTTGGACTTCGAGTCCTTGAGGTGGGAAGTACAATGCCTGCATGTTAAAGGAGGGGTTTGGAATATTGGCTGTTTAGAGTGGCATCCAAACTGATGTATCTGAGTGCCTCTGCAAAAACAGTAATTATGTGTGAATGATGGTGAAAGTGCTTCTTTTTTGGGTCACCCTCCTCAGTGGGAGACAGCAAACATGTTAAAAAAAATAATAACAATACAGTGGTATCTCGGGGTACGAACTTAATTCGTTCCAGAAGGCTGTTCGAGTGCCAATACCGAACAAATCTCTTCCCACAAGGGATAATGTAAATTAGATTAATCCGTTTCAGACCCCCAAAAATACACTTACAAAAGCACTTACATAAATACACCTACATAATTGTTTGAGTTTTGAGCTGTTTGTATCCTGAGGTACCACTGTATTTTATTTCAGCATGATAAAATGTTTGCAAATGAGAGAGTGGGTGAGATGTTATCAACAAATTTTGTTGAAAATAAGAAAAAGTTTTGGAGTGAGATTAACAAGTTAAGAAAGCCTAGAGAACAAATGGATTTGTCAGTTAAAAATAGGAGAGGAGAGTTATTAAATGGAGAGTTAGAGGTATTGGGAAGATGGAGGGAATATTTTGAGGAATTGTTAAATGTTGATGAAGATAGGGAAGCTGTGATTTCGTGTATAGGGCAAGGAGGAACAATATCTTGTAGGAGTGAGGAAGAGCCAGTTGTGAGTGTGGGGGAAGTTCGTGAGGCAGTAGGTAAAATGAAAGGGGGTAAGGCAGCCGGGATTGATGGGATAAAGATAGAAATGTTAAAAGCAGGAGGGGATATAGTTTTGGAGTGGCTGGTGCAATTATTTAATAAATGTATGGAAGAGGGTAAGGTACCTAGGGATTGGCAGAGAGCATGCATAGTTCCTTTGTATAAAGGCAAAGGGGACAAAAGAGAGTGCAAAAATTATAGGGGGATAAGTCTGTTGAGTATACCTGGTAAAATGTATGGTAGAGTTATTATTGAAAGAATTAAGAGTAAGACGGAGAATAGGATAGCAGATGAACAAGGAGGCTTTAGGAAAGGTATGGGGTGTGTGGACCAGGTGTTTACAGTGAAACATATAAGTGAACAGTATTTAGATAAGGCTAAAGAGGTCTTTGTGGCATTTATGGATTTGGAAAAGGCGTATGACAGGGTGGATAGGGGGGCAATGTGGCAGATGTTGCAGGTGTATGGTGTAGGAGGTAGGTTACTGAAAGCAGTGAAGAGTTTTTACGAGGATAGTGAGGCTCAAGTTAGAGTATGTAGGAAAGAGGGAGATTATTTCCCAGTAAAAGTAGGCCTTAGACGAGGATGTGTGATGTCACCGTGGTTGTTTAATATATTTATAGATGGGGTTGTAAGAGAAGTAAATGCGAGGGTCTTGGCAAGAGGCGTGGAGTTAAAAGATAAAGAATCACACATAAAGTGGGAGTTGTCACAGTTGCTCTTTGCTGATGACACTGTGCTCTTGGGAGATTCTGAAGAGAAGTTGCAGAGATTGGTGGATGAATTTGGTAGGGTGTGCAAAAGAAGAAAATTAAAAGTGAATACAGGAAAGAGTAAGGTTATGAGGATAACAAAAAGATTAGGTGATAAAAGATTGGATATCAGATTGGAGGGAGAGAGTATGGAGGAGGTGAATGTATTCAGATATTTGGGAGTGGACGTGTCAGCGGATGGGTCTATGAAAGATGAGGGGAAAAGGGTGAGTGGTGCACTTAGGAGTCTGTGGAGACAAAGAACTTTGTCCTTGGAGGCAAAGAGGGGAATGTATGAGAGTATGTATAGTTTTACCAACGCTCTTATATGGGTGTGAAGCATGGGTGATGAATGTTGCAGCGAGGAGAAGGCTGGATGCAGTGTCTGAGGGCAATGTGTGGTGTGAATATAATGCAGAGAATTCATAGTTTGGAATATAGGAGGAGGTGCGGGATTACCAAAACTGTTGTCCAGAGGGCTGAGGAAGGGTTGCTGAGGTGGTTCGGACATGTAGAGAGAATGAAGCGAAACAGAGTGACTTCAAGAGTGTATCAGTCTGTAGTGGAAGGAAGGCGGGGTAGGGGTCGGCCTAGGAAAGGTTGGAGGGAGGGGGTAAAGGAGGTTTTGTGTGCGAGGGGCTTGGACTTCCAGCAGGCATGCGTGAGCGTGTTTGATAGGAGTGAATGGAGACAAATGGTTTTTAATACTTGACGTGCTGTTGGAGTGTGAGCAAAGTAACATTTATGAAGGGGTTCAGGGAAACCGGCAGGCCGGACTTGAGTTCTGGAGATGGGAAATACATTGCCTGCACTCTGAAGGAGGGGTGTTAATGTTGCAGTTTAAAAACTGTAGTGTAAAGCACCCTTCTGGCAAGACAGTGATGGAGTGAATGATGGTGAAAGTTTTTCTTTTTCGGGCCACCCTGCCTTGGTGGGAATCGGCCAGTGTGATAATAAAAAAAAAAATGTTTGCACAGGGATGAGTGACTTAAGAATTAGACATAGATTATTAAATAGGTGAGAGTGAACCTGGTAACAACCACTTAACAGGAAGTACCAGGAGCAAAGACTCAACCCAGACAAGCACAATAGATTGCCCTGCCACATTTAGTTCAGTCTGCCTCTCCTTATACAGTTTTCCTTGAGGTATTTTCATTTTCTAATGTGTGGTAATTGTCTGCCACCTGCACAGGAACACATCACCTATGAAGTGAAGTTTGTTCTTCATTGTTACCACCATGGTATTGTGACCTTTGCTCTTCATTGTTACCACCATGGTATTGTGACCTTTGCTTCTCATTGTTGCCACCATGGTATTGTGACCTTTGCTCTTCATTGTTGCCACCATGGTATTGTGACCTTTGCTTCTCATTGTTGCCACCATGGTATTGTGACCTTTGTTCTGTTGTGAGCCAAAGCTGCTTCTACAGAGCACAAAACCCTTTGGAATCATAACGTGCCTGGAGAATGGGAAGCAATTAGATTTGATCCAGAGAAGGATAGCTCTGGCTCCTTGAATGAAGAACCCTTCACCTACATAAGGCACTAGCTTAAGCCAAACCCTAAATTAGCATACAGTATACATGTATTGCTTTGCACAGGACCCACAATGGAATATCATCTACATGCTTCCTGTTTAACAAGTCTATCTAGCAATTCGGTTTTAAAACTGCCCAGAAAACTAATTATGACTCTGTCTTGGTACTTGAGTTCTCCATTTTCTGGTGCACAACTCCTTCTTCCTTAACTTTGGGTGTTCCTGGTAGGATTTCTATAACGAATGGTTTTCAAGAATGAAAAGCCAGATTCTGCAGAAGGTTCAATAAGCCACATCTCACAGTAGTACAAATAGTGCATCTAGCCAGCTAGAAGCTAGTTACCCATTAAAAAAGAATGTCTTAAATGAAAACAGAAAGCAGAAGAGACAAGTTAAGCTAAAAGTGGCAGTAGAGCTGGCCATTTGTTGATGTGATTGAGATTTATAGATATGTCATTTATTCCTACAGTAGTTCATCGAGCCTTTCACAGAAAATAGTTTTTCATTAAAGTGTTTCGCAGTAATATAGAGAATATCTACAGTATAAATAAATATATATATATAAACACACTGCTGTATACATACTATACATTCATACATATAACATTCACGTCAGTAATGTTCTAATACTTTCAGGTAGAGATAATACATGAAAGGCCAAAATCTGTACATTTCTGTATTTAATTTTAACTTTGTCATAGTGCCACATAGAACTGTAGATTAGGTGTTTATTATCACCATACGTCTCCTTGCCGAGGTATTAGAATGCTGCTGACCGCACACGGAAATTCATTAATTTCAAAAGGTATCTTAAGCCAAGGGGTGTGTATAGTCATGAGTTTTGCCTACACATGAATGTTAAGAAAAAAGAGGGGGTAGCCATGCCCTTGGATACAGCTGCTAATGTTAACTGCTAAATGTGATTGCTAGTCCATAAGCACGCCATTTTAGTGTGGTGTTTTTATGTAAAGGGGAAGTTGAATAAAACTTTTGATGTTATAATAATATTTTATTAACAAAAATAATTGGGCAAATCATAAGTGAAATGAGTAATGTACATTATAAATAAGCATGAATAGCAATAAATAAATATGTAATGTACAGTAGTACTAGTAATTTTACAATAATTAAAATGAAAAAATTATAGAAAAACCATAATTTAAGAAAGACAAAGGAACAGTATCACGATGCCATATCATAGGATAGGAATGAATTCTGGTGGTATGGGAGAAATGGAGAGAATACGTATTTTTAGTTGATAAATCTACATGAAGAACTAGGGCAGGGAGAAGAACCAAAAGTGAGTTTGGAGTGAGGCAGTAAGTGGATTGACAAAGAGGTAAAGCAGTGGGAATAAACAGGATTAAGATATGCAGAAAGTTGATGTGAATGTAGCTTTTGAAAGATTGCAGCATTTGTTTTATGTATGTATGAATGTACAAAATATGTGAGAATTAGTTTTTATATAAGGAAAATAGAACAAGATTGTGTAAGAATTAAACTACTGAGTAAAAATGCAGGGCAGAATTTTTTGAGAAAGAGATGGGGGACAGACAGAAATTATATTTATGAAGGAACAAGGTGGATCTGGGCAGGGGAGTGGATGTGTGGATCATATATGAATGTTAAAGGATACAAGCAAGCACTTGGATAGGATAAGTGTTTTATTGCATATGTGGATATGGAAAAGGCATAAAATAGGGTGAACACAGAAACAATGGGACTAGTATTGCAAATGTATGGAATAGGCGTTAAGTTGTAAAGGCTGTTTAGAGTTTTTATAAGGAAGGTGAAGTTCAGGTTGGAGTATGTAGGAGAAAATGTGTGGTATAACTGGACGTTTAATATTTACATATTATGTTTGTTACTTATATCTGTTATACACACAGTAAATATGTATTAAGGGATATTTCATATGATATACAGTACTTTATTTCTAATATTTCAGTTACCTGGCATTGCAGACAGTGCAAAATTCTCAATTAATTAAAAGAATTTTAACAATTATTTTTTTCCTTGTGCTGGAGATTTTCCGTTATGTAAACCCAGCTGCAGGACAAAAAAAAATCAAAATTTTAGTAAATATTTATTCACAACTTTAAAAAATGCTTTTCACAAATATAGAAATTGTGTAAAAATATTTTTTTCAGAATCTTCAGAGGTTATCACATTCATATAAATGTTGTTCTGTTCTGAATGTCACTATACTAATATAGGCTTCAATCTGGTATTTTTTTCAGATGGGTTACCTTGCATGAGCCTTAAGTATATAACTGGTATTGACAACCATGTATGATGTTGCCTTCACAACCAAGAATATGTGATATCTCTGGCAGCATTGTATATAACTAGATTACCGGTATGGTCTTGAACATGTCTGTTTTATATAGTACTGCGAATTTAGCATCTTTCCTCTTCTGTATTTCTAGTTTGAATTGTTTTGGTTATATGTGTAATGTGTTCTCAAGCAGGCACTGGACAGGCACCTAAAGTCAGTACCTGACCAGCCGGGCTGTGGCTCGTATGTTGGATTGCGTGCAGCCAGCAGTAACAGCCTGGTTGATCAGGCCCTGTTCCACCATGAGGCCTGGTCACAGACCGGGCTGCGGGGGCGTTGACCCCCGGAACTCTCTCCAGGTAAACTGTGTATGCTTGACGAGTAAAAAAAAAATTATACAGTATATATTTTACACTGTCCATCACTAAAAAACTCTCAACATTATCTGATATTATAGCAAAGTTCAAACAAATAAAACACTTTATTACAGTATGCATATATAAAACTTTAAAAAAACAATGCTTTCCTTGGTTTACAAGCCTTTTTCAAGTTCTTTAGTGCCTTGAAAAAGATTGTAAACCAAGCAAAATATTATTATACTTAAAGTTTCTTAAACACTTGGTAAAATGTCTTATTTGTCGTTATTCACATATCCAGTGGAAGATTGGCCAATGAGTGGACTCAGTGGCTCCTTAGGGCCCCAACTACTGAGGGGGAGGGGGCCCCAAATCATTAACTATTTATTTCTTAACCTTTTCTCTATAAGGATTACAATGCTGAGTTTACAGAAATTTGGTTATTGTTTGGTTTACATGTAGTAAAATTGTGATTACAGAGTGTACCACTAGAACGCTTAGCATGGCTAGGCATTTCGGGCATACTTAGTTTTATTCTTAATTGTAAAATATTACAAATTATGAGGTAAGTTGGTATTATGGCTAAGTGACTAAATACTAGTTTGTGAGTTTAGCAATGTGAATGCTTTTGTTTTGGCACAGTATATAGTTTCAGTATTGGAGTATCACAGGATTCATTATTTTAAGACTGAGATTAATATTTCTGTTTATGGTCAAATGAGTGAGCGAGTGTAAGTGTGAACCACCAGGTGGTATTCGTGAAGTTAGTTGACGGGGTGTATCAGGGAGATAAGATGTTTTCTAGTGGTAGTTTTGAAGGTGATGAATGTGTCTGCAGTTCTAGAGTTCTCAGGTAGGGTATTCCAGATTTTAGGGCCTTTGACATACATTGAATTTTTGTAAAGGTTTAGTCGGACACGGGGAATGTCGTAGAGATGTTTGGTGAGTCACACCAGCAGTCATTTGATATTTCGTATTATCAAAGTAAAAGACTTAATGTCCAATAAAGGAGGGACCCGCTGTACAGTACTTTGCTTTACGGTGTTTCACTAATACAGCGGTTTTTCAATTATACCCATTTTTCATTTATTCAGACTTCTTACAGTAAGAATATTCACCATTCACTATAAGCTAAAGATGAAAATATTTTAAAATAAGTAATGTGTGTACTGTGTATGCATTTCTTAGGCCTAGCTAGCTCTATTGTTCATTTAATATATGATAGTGTAAACATATCAGGCTTTAATATTCATTTGAAAGTGAAAAAAGCTGTTTCACTTAACAGCAATTTTCACTTTATAGTAGCCTGGAACCTAACCTGCTGTATAAGCAGGGCCTTGTGATGAATGGTTTGAAAAACCGACATGTTGAAGATTGAGACACTTATGCAGCATATGGGAATCTTTATTCAGGAAACGTTTCGCCACGCAGTGGCTTCATCAGTCCAATACAAAGAGGAAGGCGTAAGGAGAGGAGGAGAATGAGGTAATCAGTCCCTCAACCTGGAGTCGATGTGTTCAGTCCATCAATCTACAATATACAAGATTGATGGACTGAACACATCGACTCCAGGTTGAGGGACTGATTACCTCATTCTCCTCCTCTCCTTACGCCTTCCTCTTTGTATTGGACTGATGAAGCCACTGCGTGGCGAAACGTTTCCTGAATAAAGATTCCCATATGCTGCATAAGTGTCTCAATCTTCAAGCAGGGCCTTCCTTTACAGCAGTAGCCTGGAACCTAACCTGCTGTATAAGCAGGGCCTTCCTTTACAGCAGTAGCCTGGAACCTAACCTGCTGTATAAGCAGGGCCTTCCTTTACAGCAGTAGCCTGGAACCTAACCTGCTGTATAAGCAGGGCCTTCCTTTACAGCAGTAGCCTGGAACCTAACCTGCTGTATCAGCAGGGCCTTCCTTTACAGCAGTAGCCTGGAACCTAACCTGCTGTATCAGCAGGGCCTGTCTGGATTAACATGAAAAAATGCTTTCATAGCTTAGATGATAGTTATAATGATCATTTTAACTACTACACACAACAGAGTCCTTTAATGTTGTTCTTAGAGCCTCTGGATCTATTAACCAGCTAGTGCACAGACCATTACAGTTACATCAGCATTGCAAAATGAGATTATAAGTAGCCCAGATGACACTTAGCTTCCACCACTAGTTTACCATTTTATGCATAATCACTAGGATTATATATATTACAATGTTTAAATTCTGCATAAATATTATTCAAATTTAAACAAAGAACACATGATTCTGTGACTAACTTGTAGTTCCTTCACACAGTAGATCTAACTCACACAATGTAAAATCTCGTAGAGTAATTACTATGTTTTGCTGTGAAATGTGTGAAATTCACTTGGAGTCCCTTAATTATAATTATTGTCTTTACATTATTATTTTATTACTGTTGTACTCATAAAAGTGCTAAACCCATATGGGTTATTCTGCACCACTGGCCCGGTGGCCTGGTGGCTAAAGCTCCCGCTTCACACACGGAGGTCCCGGGTTCGATTCCCGGCGGGTGGAAACATTTCGACACGTTTCCTTACACCTGTTGTCCTGTTCACCTAGCAGCAAATAGGTACCTGGGTGTTAGTCGACTGGTGTGGGTCGCATCCTGGGGGAGAAGATTAAGGACCCCAATGGAAATAAGTTAGACAGTCCTCGATGACGCACTGACTTTCTTGGGTTATCCTGGGTGGCTAACCCTCCGGGGTTAAAAATCCGAACGAAATCTTATCTTATCTTATCTCTTGGAAATACAACACAGTAAGAAAAGTTTCATTTTCATTTTCACAAATAGTGCATTGCATGTTTTTAAAGTAAGGAATAAGATTATACAGTAGCTAAATATTGAACACTTCCCATAAGGAACTGGATTACATATTATGATACATTTTCATGAAGTTATCTAGTTCATTCTGTAGTAATTTAACTTCAACTTACAAAAGTTTTTAGAATTTTTTGAAAGGCTGAGACTCTCAGCTGCAGAAATTTATTGTTAAATCATTGTTATTGTCTGTTTCACATGTATCATTCTAGTACAAATATAACTTCAGTTGAGAGTATGATGACAGCAAAAGTTGCAACATTCAACTGCTGATAATATGCACAGTGTTCACATAGGTTTTTGCAATTTACATCATCTTAAGTCACAGCATATTATTTAAAGGTAAGTACATGTACTGCATTTATAAGTAGTAAACCCTCAATATAAAGGACGTCTACATAACAGTCTTTGGAAATACAGAACAAAATCCACCGGGTCAATAAATTCGGAAATTTGGAAACGGTTAATACCTGGAGTTTACCTGGAGAGAGTTCCGGGGGTCAACGCCCCCGTGGCCCGGTCTGTGACCAGGCCTCCTGGTGGATCAGATCCTGATCAACCAGGCTGTTGCTGCTAGCTGCACGCAAACCAACGTACGAGCCACAGCCCGGCTGATCAGGAACTGACTTTAGATGCTTGTCCAGTGCCAGCTTGAAGACTGCCAGGGGTCTGTTGGTAATCCCCCTTATGTATGCTGGGAGGAAGTTGAACAGTCTCGGGCCCCTGACACTTATTGTATGGTCTCTTAACGTGCTAGTGACACCCCTGCTTTTCATTGGGGGGATGTTGCATCGTCTGCCAAGTCTTTTGCTTTCGTAGTGAGTGATTTTCGTGTGCAAGTTCGGTACTAGTCCCTCTAGGATTTTCCAGGTGTATATAATCATGTATCTCTCCCGCCTGCATTCCAGGGAATACAGGTTTAGGAACCTCAAGCGCTCCCAGTAATTGAGGTGTTTTATCTCCGTTATGTGCGCCGTGAAGGTTGGTCTGTTGGTTATAGAAATGTTGTTATTGTTACTATTATGGCACAACAATCTTTTCTCTCCTCCTCAATTGCCATTACAAACCACCCCCTGCACCCCATTAGTTCATTATGTCCAGAGTTTACTGTATATAAACCCTGTCTGATGAGGGAGCCTTAGTTGCTTGTGTCCATACTGCATCAAACCTTCTCATAAATTTTGGGATTGGATGAACCATATATTTTCTGCAATGTCTCAACACTTGTATGTTACACATCATGTGTATATTATTTATTCAATATATACACACAATAAATAGTTCTCAGGTTATAAAATATATACAGTAGTATAAATTAAGACAAGCATGCCATTCTGATGGCCTCATCGTTGCTTCCTGAGTCTTGCCTGCTCTAGGCGGTACAGCCAGACCTCAAAATGCTGTAACCCATCCGTAGCAAAGGAGATCACAGTGAAGAGAACTGTGTGAACAAGACACCAGTACTGCATCACCCACCAAGTACATATGAGGTACATCATACCTGTGGAAGATTTAGCCTATGTTAGATGAAAAAAGGAATTAAGATTATGTATGTGTTAGCTGTATGGATTTGTGAATTCTAGCCAGTAAATGATTGCAGTAGCATTTTTCAGTATGTGTACTGTGGAGTGAGAAACAGTATAGCATAATTAGTTGGCATAACTATTACTAAAACCCCTTCTTCTGCATAAATTACTAAATGTAAAAAGAAGTAAAGCTTGATAAGGTTTTCCTCTTTTTTTGAGTCGCCGTGCCTTGGTGGTGGGAAACAACTGGTATGTTGAAAAAAAGCTATTACCCACAAGACTACTTATGAAGACAGAGAGGAAGTACATATACAAGTCTACAATAAAATAACTTGTAATGCAAAATAAAATAAAAGCTTAATTATGTAAATGGAAATGTAAGGTAAAAATTACAGTGAAATAATAAATGAAGTAATAATAACAAAAGAATCAATCAATAAAACAGCATATGATGGACTGCATGCAGCTAGCACCAGCATCCTGGTTAGCCAGGATATGAACGAAGAGGCCTGGTCTAAGATCTGGCTATGGGATCAGTAACCATTGTAATCATCTTCAGTTAGTTAACTGTTTAATCAAAAAGATTTTCTAGTCTTGCGTAATTGGTTAATATGTGCGGTACAGTAAATAGTTCCTAAATTTTTCATAAGAGCAAAAAATAATAATTGTACTTATGTGTATCTGTACCAAAATAAAATGACTTGCCACTCAGAAAATGGGGAAACAGTGAGGCATACCTATCGTGAGGGGTGTCCAGAAGAGAAAGGAAAGGTAGGAGACATTGAGTGTAGGGTGGGGAGTGGCATTTGTACAGCCAGGGAAATGTCCTTGCTTAAGGGTGATCTCCAGCAGCTCGTCTTTCTCCATCCATACCTTCCCCAGCCACTCTCGCAATTCTTCCTCCTTCTGCGGAAGACTGCTGATGTGGTGTCTGCCATACAGAGTTATGGATATTAATGTGCAGATTATTTGTGCATTAATGCTTGTAATTTTCTATTTTTTTGGGAACTGCTTTAAGATTTTGCAAGGATTACTGACAAGAAATTATCTATAGAATTTACAAGTCAATGAATCAAGCAAAGAATTACTGGAACTTCTATGTACCTGGGATTGCCAAGACTCACTGAATTGTATTAAAGAATTCTGAAAATTTAACAGTAACACTTGAAATACAGTACAGTACTATAGTTTATCAAAACTGCATCAGACTGAAAAGTGGACAGATATTAACCTCCTCAACCTTATCTCCAACTTTTACATTAAGCAACATGGGCCAGTAGGCCTGCTGCAGTGCTCCTCATGCATTATTCTTAGGTGGGCAATATCCTGCTGGCCAAGAGTTTGGATATGCTGAAACTCCCAGACCTCTGCAGGATTGTGTTACAAATCAAGTCTCGATTTAATGAATGCAAATAGTAATATTGCGAATGAAAATGAGGTTAGGTTGTAATAGCTACTCTAATACCACTTTGAGAACACAAGTAACGGCCTTGGCAAGTCAGTACTCAGCCATTCCTCACCTCTTGATGTGGAAGTGTACCTCCTCTGGCATGCGACCTTTAGCAAGGTCAAGCTCTGTGAGGGGTAAGGTCTTTGGGTATGCCACTGTTACGTCGTATACTGCATCTAGTTGCTCACCTGTAGACAAAAAGTTTGTCAGCGACACCAGCCATTAGCTCTCCTGTGGTGCTCCTCTTTTTTCTTGTTCCTAAGCTACCTCCACTATTACTTATACTGCTACTATCTCTTCACTAAAACTCCACCATCTGACCCCTTTTTTTCACTACCACTACTACCTTCTTATTACCACACTTCTTCCACTACTGCATTACTTTTGCTACTGCTGCTACTACTGCTACCACCACTTGTATCACTACCACTAGTACTACTACCACAATAATGCTATTCCCTCCTCTCGTTATACTACTCCCATCCCTGCCCCTTTCATATATATTCTGGCTCCCTTTCACATCCCTGTGTGATAGGTGAATGGCCTACATCGGACCAAACAATGTCATAGGTTTCAGTCTCCTATGTGAGGATTATTTGTGTATTGTTTCAGCCACAACATTGTGCCATTTTAGTCTTTGCATGTGTGTGTACTCATCTGATTGTGGTTACAGGGGTTAAATCACAGCTCCTGGCCCTGCCTCTTCACTGGTCACCACTAGGTCCACTCTCTCCCTGCTCCATGAGCTTTATCATACCTCTTCTTAAAGCTGTGTATGGATCCTGCCTCCACTACATCACTCTCCAGACTATTTCACTTTCTGACAACTCTATGACTGAAGAAATACTTCCTAACATCCCTGTGACTTCTATGACTGAAGAAATACTTTCTAACATCTCTGTGATTCATCTGAGTCTTCAGCTTTCAGTTGTGACCTCTTGTTGCTGTGTCCCGTCTCTGGAACATCCTGTCTCTGTCCACCTTGTCAGTTCCTCTCAGTATTTTATATGTCGTTATCATGTCCCCCCTCTCTCTCTTTCCCCCCTGTCGTCAAGTATATTTCTTGTGTGTGTGTTACCATTTTGTCCTAGCACATGTCGATTAGACACTAGGCCTGTTGTATATGTATGCGTGTGTGTGTATGTGCGTGCCATCCCACGCATTTGTGGTTGCAGGTGTAGTCTCAGCTCCTGGTCCTGCCTCTCTGGGCGTTACTAGGGTCACTCTCCTGGCTTCGTATGGATCCTCTACCATTTCGCTGTTGAAGTCATTCTAATTGCTGACCACTCTGAAGGCTCAAGGAAGTTACTCATTTGCATTTTTAACTTCAAGCTGTTATGCCCTTGTGTACCTGCACCTGACACCCGCCTCTCCAGCAGACTTGCTTTGTCCACCTTGTCAATTCCTCTCGGTATTTTACACGTCATAATCATGCCACCCATGATCCTTCTGCCCTCCAGTGACAGCAGGGTTAGCTTCTCTCGTCTTTCTTTGTACTCACCTAGTTGTGGTTGCAGGGGTCGAGTTACAGCTCCTGGTCCCGCCTCTTCACTGGCTACTCCTCGGTCACTCTTCCCGCTCCATGAGCTTTATCATACCTCTTCTTAAAGCTATGTATGAATCCTGCCTCCACTACATCACTTCCCAAACTATTCCACTTCCTGACAACTCTGTGACTGAAGAAATACTTCCTAACATCCCTGTGGCTCATCTTTGTGTGTGTGTGTACTCACCTATTTGTGGTTGCAGGGGTCGATTCATAGCTCCTGGCCCCGCCTCTTCACTGACCGCTACTGGGTCCTCCCTCTCCCTGCTCCATGAGCTTTATCATACCTCGTCTTAAAATTATATATGGTTCCTGCCTCCACTACATCGCTTGTGTGTGTGTGTGTGTGTGTGTGTGTGTGTGTGTGTGTGTGTGTGTGTGTGTGTGTGTGTGTGTGTGTGTGTGTGTGTGTGGGAGAGAGAGAGAGATAGATTAAAAGTGGAATGAGCTTCTGTTGATCCTGAAAGGTGTCCCACATGTAGACAGGAAAGCAGCAGTGGATATGAGACTATATTTCGACTCCCAGCTGGAGTCCTCTTTAGGAGAATGTACAATAGAGAAGGAGGGTAACATCTATAGGACGAAAAGTTGAATGCAATACTACACTAGGCATACTGGTCCATGCCAACATTAAGTTACTGAAAATAATAAGTTGGACAAACATATACCGTTAGTGAGAATGGTTGGATGCCTCTGTCTGAAGGTCTGCTGCAGGGCTCCTGCATTCTTATGTTCTAATGCTGAGTAAAATATGCAGGACCTCTACATTTGTATTGCCAAGTTAGTCTATTGATCTAGCAAGCTTGGAGCCGGATTATTTTTCTTTAAACCAAATTTATCCATTTGACAGACTGATTTTTTCTGAGTAAAGGGATGTACTCTCCTTTAAGTTTTGTCAGTGTAAGATGTATCTTTTTTGCTATAGACAATGAGGACCTTGCAGAGAATACAATAAACAAGAGGAGATAGTAGTTAGAAAACGTAAATAGCAAAGGTGAATATTAAAAGGAAAAGGAGGTCAGTATAGACTCAACTCCACTGGAAGACTGAAAATGAGTAGCACATGGAATTATCATAATCATAACTAAGAACTAAACCCATAAGGGTCATACAACACTGATAGTAGAACATGGAAAAGCTTAGTGACGAGCCTCACTATTACGGAGTTTGTTGACTAGGAAGGTGAAGCCGGTGGTGCGAGGATGTAAGACGTGGGTGAGACACGGAAGACCTGTCTTCTGTGCGTACTCGTTGCTCTTCTTCTGCGTCGCCGGCGTCAGGTTGGTGCCCTCAGGGAAGAGCAGCACCTGCAACACATAATACAACCTCAAGTAAGAGCAGCACCTGCAACACATAATACAACCTCAAGTAAGAGCAGCACCTGCAACACATAATACAACCTCAAGTAAGAGCAGCACCTGCAACACATAATACAACCTCAAGTAAGAGCAGCACCTGCAACACATAATACAACCTCAAGTAAGAGCAGCACCTGCAACACTTAATACAACCTCAAGTAAGAGCAGCACCTGCAACACATAATACAACCTCAAGTAAGAGCAGCACCTGCAACACTTAATACAACCTCAAGTAAGAGCAGCACCTGCAACACATAATACAACCTCAAGTAAGAGCAGCACCTGCAACACATAATACAACCTCAAGTAAGAGCAGCACCTGCAACACTTAATACAACCTCAAGTAAGAGCAGCACCTGCAACACATAATACAACCTCAAGTAAGAGCAGCACCTGCAACACATAATACAACCTCAAGTAAGAGTAGCACCTGCAACACATAATACAACCTCAAGTAAGAGTAGTACCTGCAACACATAATACACCTTCAAGGAAGAGCAACACAAAATACCCTCAAGGAAGAGCAACACCTGCAACACATAATATACCTTCAGGAAGAGCAGTATCTGCAACACATACCCTCAAGGAAGAGCAGCACCTGCAACACATAATATACCTTCGAAGAAGAGCAGCACCTGCAACACATAATATACCCTCCAGGAAAAGCAGCACCTGCAACACATAATATACCCTCAAGGAATAGCAGCACCTGCAACACATAATATACCCTCAAGGAAGAGCAACACCTGCAACACATACCCTCGAGTAAGAGCACCTGCAACACATAATATACCCTCCAGGAAAAGCAGCACCTGCAACACATAATATACCCTCCAGGAAAAGCAGCATCTGCAACGCATAATATACCATCAAGGAAGAGCAGCACCTGCAACACATAATATACCATTAAGGAAGAGCAGCACATGCAACACATAATATACCAATAAGGAAGAGCAGCACCTGCAACACATACCCTCGAGAAACAGCAGTATCTGCAACGCCTCATAATATCATGATGTAAATGAATATTTTATCACATGAACATAAATTTCTTGTGACTGCAAATATCGATGTATTTCTCCTATTATAACCTCATCTTAGTTGTCTAGACAGAATTAGATGCAGCTACACTGCCCGTAGTGTCACTCTGTGTCATGGGCTGCCAATGATACCTTCTGCCTTGCCTCAGAGAATTTCCCCTCCTATCTGTTGCTGTCTTGCAACATTGCATATCTCCTGACGACGCACGAGAGTGCGAAAGATATAGGGCTGAAGATTTCTATCTCTATGTGGCTTGTTCTGCATTATTAAGATCGCCTCTTTGCTATTGTAATGCATTTCTAGTGGATCTTTTCTCTCTCTCTCTCTCTCTCTCTCTCTCTCTCTCTCTCTCTCTCTCTCTCTCTCTCTCTCTCTCTCTCTCTCTCTCTCTCTCTCTCTCTCTCTCTCTCCCTCTCCCTCTCCCTCTCCCTCTTCCTCTCCCTCTCCCTCTCCCTCCTCTTTCTCTTTCTCTCTCCACAGGTGTACCTGGAAGGTGTGGTCGATGTCTCTGAAATAATCTAGAACGTTGTTCATGAGTCTCTGGTCGTCCTCCCAGCGACGACGGATGTACAGGAAACACGACATTTGCATGATCCAGCCTGGGGACACAACAACACAATGAGGCCGCTAACACCGTCTAGTATTAATGTTTTTATATCAGAAAAGAGTTGTATTTAGGTAAAAGTAGATTAAACTTTGCAAGCTCTACGTCTCATAACAAAAGTTTAGGTATTATAGTGATGAAAGGCTTTGATTCTAGAGAGGTGCTCATATGTCAAACATGATTGTCATTCCCCATTAATGTAACAATCAGTCTTCACAACTAATAATTACTGTCTTATGGAGTTAAAGGTTAAGAATAATCTATAAAGAGATAAACTTCATCAGTCATAGATATGTATTAAATATGTATAAACAACACAAAGTGCAAATTCATGCGACACTACTACGGGGTGCCTTAATGCTGGCGAGGGCCTCTTGATCCAAGAAGTTAGAGCTATTCCTCCCCTTCCTCGGATCAAATCTCATTACTTCCCACAACCTAGGAACTGTATGACCTTCCAACGTGTTTAGAGCTTTCCCAAGAATATAATAATCACATGTCGCTGACCGAGTCCTGGGAACTTCCTGATGCCAGACTTGAGGACAATCTTGCAGTTGTGTGTTGGAGGGTAGGTGGCGTGGGCCAGCGCTCCCCAGAAGAAGTTCCAGTCGAGACGGTTCCTGTGATTGAGGATGATAATGGAGGTCTCCTCAGGACGGATCAAGTCCCCGGATAAGAAGAACCTCACCCCAAACACCACCTCCATCAGCGCCTGCACGGGAAGGAACACTCTCAAATATTGTTAAGTAGATATCCTTAAATCATACAGTCTCCTATATTGTATATATATATATATATCATCTTGTAATAATGTTGGTAGAATTGCCGACAATATGTTAAGTAAAAGGACACAAGTACAACTAATACGATATTTTATTGTGTCAGGGGCCCAAGACTGTTCAACTGCCTCCCAGCATACATAAGGGGAATTACAAATAGACCCCTGGCTGTCTTCAAGAAGACGCTGGACAGGCACGTAGCTAAGGTCAGTACCCGATCAGTCGGGCTATGGTTCCTACGTCGGTTTATGTGCGGCCAGCAGCAACAGCTGGTTGATCAGACCCTGATCCACCACGAGGCCTGGTCTGTGACCGAGCCGCGGGGGCGTTGACCCCCGAAACCCTCTCTAGGTACACTCCAGGTCTCCAGGCTTGACAAAGCTCCTGGAGAGCGAAACGTTATCACAATAAAATTAGTTGACTTGTGTCCTTGTACTTAACATATATTATCTTTTTTATTGGCTATCTGCTATAACTCCTACGGGTCATCTAAAGGAAGTGGAGAATACTTACTTAATAAAACTTCATACATCAGCAGTCTGTTCCTACCTATTCTCCAGGACTTTAACATTGTTGGCATGAAAGCTAACTGTTTCCTTGTTATATTTCATCATACAGGATGAGTTACATGCATGGGGTAATAAAATCTGTCAGCCTGAACTGAGAGACGTCAGTAGGACCATGGGGATATCGTCAAGTATTCCACTGCAGCAGCTTTAAAGGTTTTGTTACAGCAGAGCTGGAGTTACTATTACATGTCCCCTCAAGGGAAGTGCCTTGATGCAGGTGAAAGGGGGCTCTTGATTTAAAGAAGTGAACTTTTCCTCCAGTTCTTTGAATCGAACCTGAATGCCTCCCTTTCCCCCTCCCCCTTTCGAGCTGTATGTGCATTACAACTGCTGCTTAGGCGGATGCATGACTCCTGCGGGTTTAGCGCTTCCCATGCATAATATAATTGGAATTTTGTTGTTCTCGGATTAGATTTAGATTTTGCCACCGAAGTGGCTAGTTTATTGTGCACCCCATATCCATCCTGTGGACGGTAGCGCGAGTTGTTCTCGGGCGCCTGTTCTTTCAAGAAATTCACCATCGCTCGCACACCAAGCCACAATTGCAACAGTAACACTGTAAAAAAAAAAAAATACCACAAACTGAGTCAGGAGTGAGAATATGATCATCAGGATCATGATGTCTACCATTATCAAAAATGAGAATTAGAAAGGAAATTGGGGCGAGCACTATGCCTCATGAGTCAAACTGGCCTCGAGTGACGCTTGGCTACCTTCTGACGCCGTACGTCCAGCAAGGTTTGCAGAACGGTACGGTATGGAATTCGGTATGGTACGATTTATTTCTTTTCAAGTACCATAAGGAGTTACAGAACGGTATTTCTGACAGGTACAAAAAACGTAAAAAAAATACCATACCGTACTGCTAACCTTAAGGCTGAGAGAACGGTACGTTACAGTACCTACAGTTTTTTTTAAGTACGGTACAGAATTATTGTACGTTATTTCTGACAGGTACGAAAAGCGGAAAACTTACTGTACCTTACCTTACTTCCAGCCTTGACGTGCAGGGACTCTTAAACACTTCAGATGTTTACACCAACTGTGTCGAATTAAAAATGACGAGGGGAAAGGGGTTAAGAGGAAAGAGGGGAATTGTTGACATAAGGGAAGAGGGGGAGGGTGGTGGCGGGTCCACCAGGCTTAAGATTAAAAATAAATTCGTTCAGTTTGCGCAGGGGAAAAATGGGATTCAGAATTATCTATATTTTTTTCAAGCTCTAGGGAATTGGACAACCTTCCCCTTCCTCGGATCAAACCTGATTACTTCCATTCTCCTTGGATCCAAGTTAGCAGTTTCCCCTCTATCGCCGAACTTGGTTCTTTCCACCCATCAGTTGGGGGGGGGGAGCGGGTTCCTTGATGACAGGTCGTGATTCAAGGAACTAGAATTAGTCTTCCTTTAGTTGGATCAAACATGATTATCTCCCATTCCCTATTGGCTATATGATCTCAACTATTTTAGCACTCCCTCTTGAATATATATATATATATATATATATATATATATATATATATATATATATATATATATATATATATATGGGAGCAAGGGGCTAGTAACCCCTTCTCCTGTATATATTACTAAGTGTAAAAGGAGAAACTTTCGTTTTTCCTTTTGGGCCACCCTGCCTCTGTGGGATACGGCCGGTGTGTTGAAACAAAGAATATATATATATATTATATATATATATATAATATATATATATATATATATATATACATGTATATATATATATATATATATATATATATACATGTATATATGTGTGTGTGTGTGTGTGTACTCACCTAATTGTACTCACCTAATTGTGGTTGCAGGGGTCGAGACTCAGCTGGCCCCGCCTCTTCACTGATCGCTACTAGGTCCTCTCCCTCTCTGCTTCCTGAGCTGTCATACCTCTTCTTAAAACTATGTATGGTTCCTGCCTCCACTACTTCACTAGCTAGGCTATTCCACTTCCTGACGACTCTGACTGAAGAAATACTTCCTAATGTCCCTGTGACTCGTCTGAGTCTTCAGCTTCCAGTTGTGACCCCTTGTTTCTGTGTCCCCTCTCTGGAACATCCTATCTCTGTCCACCTTGTCTATTCCCCGCAGTATCTTGTATGTCGTTATCATGTCTCCCCTGACCCTTCTGTCCTCCAGTGTCGTCAGTCCAATTTCCCTCACCTTTCCTCGTACGACATTCCCCTGAGCTCTGGGACTAGCCTTGTTGCAAACCTTTGTACTTTCTCTAACTTCTTGACGTGCTTGACCAGGTGTGGGTTCCAGACTGGTGCTGCATACTCCAGTATGGGCCTGACATACACAGTGTACAGTGTCTTGAACGATTCCTTATTAAGGTATCGGAACGCTATTCTCAGGTTTGCCAGGCGCCCATATGTTGCAGCAGTTATTTGGTTGATGTGTGCCTCCGGTGACGTGCTCGGTGTTATGGTCACCCCAAGGTCTTTCTCCCTGAGTGAGGTCTGTAGTCTTTGTCCACCTAGCCTATACTCTGTCTGCGGTCTTCTTTGCCCCTCCCCAATCTTCATGACTTTGCATTTGGCAGGATTGAATTCGAGAAGCCAGTTTTCTGTGTGTGTGTGTGTGTGTGTGTGTGTGTGTGTGTGTGTGTGTGTGTGTGTGTGTGTGTGTGTGTGTGTGTGTGTGTGTGTGTGTGTGTGTGTGTATTTTGTCTTTAAATAAAATATATATTAAATATAGGGGGTGGTAGGAGAAAATTCTCAAACAGCTTCAGGGAGAACCTTGAGTTTTCCCTGAAGCAAGTTTATTCTTTTCTCTGAGGATGAGGGTCCCCAGGACAGTTCTAGAGGTGGTACCTAATATATATATATATATATATATATATATATATATATATATATATATATATATATATATATATACGTATATATATATATATATATATATATATATATATATATATATATATATATATATATATATATATATATATATATATATATACGTATATATATATATATATATATATATATATATATATATATATATATATATATATATATATATATATATATATATATACGTATATATATATATATATATATATATATATATATATATATATATATATACGTATATGTTTGTACGCGTGTGTGTGTGTACACAAACAGAGCGACTCACCACAGCATAACACTCCCACATAGTGAAGACAATCTCGGTGGCTTTCCTGTAGATGGGTAGGGAGATGACCAGCAGGGGCAGCATGGGGCAGTACAGGGAGAAGAAGCCCATTAAAATCGACCCATACCTACAAGTGAATACTTAATGAGTTTATTATTAAAGACTGGCAGTAATTTTCTTGTTACGATGAAATTGTCAAATGGAGAATAAAAATAAGTCAAGTCACAATGCCATGGCTGGAACAAATCACAAATAATTCGCAATTAGACGACGTTTCTGTCATCAGTTGTAACTTGACATTAATACAGGACAGACCGAAAAGTGGCTACAAGGCTCGTCTCCTAAGTACGTGTTATTTGTGAAATTATAAAAAAAAAAACATTATTTCACGGAATTCAGGAAACTTGGAAAAAAAGTGTGTTTGTGTGTTTACCTTAAAAAAAAAAAGTGGTTGTAGTAAGACTTAGGAAAGAGTCTTTTAACTATTTTTAATGAGACTTGATTTATGTTATATATTATAATAAGTGGGTTAGCTCTTTCTATGAATACAATCATTGTGTACATACCGGGGAAAATAAGCATAATTGCTTCATTAAATGAACAGGAAATTTGTTAATATGGTTTGATTACAATAATTTAAACTACCAATACTAATAATTGTTGAGATGTACTACACATGAGTACCCTCATACATAATTACAAGGTAGCAATTCATCCTTGCCTACTTAAATTTTCCAACTGGCAGAAGGAAGTATCAAATTTTAGTTTATTACGTTCCAAACGTAAATATCCTAATGTTTCTTATAACTTTAAATACTGCCTTTTTTATTTTAAGTTAAACTTGGGTAGGGGGGCAGGTTACACAAGCTATGTAAACATATTTAACCTCAGTGTAGTTATGTATAATGCTTTGAAAATAATAATAAAAAGAATTTTAATTTCATTAAAAAAATCGGCCGCAAATCCCACAACGATGTGGTTCAGCAACAGATTTAGATTTTAACCCCTAAGTGGCTAGTTTATTGTGCACCCCATATCCATCCCGTGGACGGTAGTACAGGAGCATATGGATACACAATAGACCTAGGAACTAGGCCCCGAAAGGGTTTACAGGAGTACGTCTGATGTTATATCTACAGTTCACTTATCTGTTGCAAGCAAATATAAGAAATTTGCAAAAGGAACCATTGAAATCTGCAAGAATGATAGCAGTATCTAGACAGGTGGGCAGCACTAACTTTCCCCATTTCCTCTACAGGAAACTAGTGCTCTTACCACATAACGACGAAGGCAATGCCCTTGAGCCAGTCCTGCCAGCCCACCGCCATCACGTCTACTCCCCTCACATTCAAGGACTTTGGTCTCTCTTGCTTAGATGCGATGCTTCCTGTTGTTACCTCAGTGCCGCCGCCCACCTCTGGTAAACCCACCGTCATCATCAGATAGGTCTTTGTACCTGTTGGAAGGGGATACCCAGGGTTAGTTTTTGTGAGTTCTGGGTAGGTGTATTAGAAGAAACGTTTAAACAAATTCTTAATTATAAGAACAACTTTAATGGGGTATCGAATTTAAATGCAATAAAAGGCTATTGTGCCAACTGATGAGAAGCCTGATGTTGACAACTAGCTCACAATTTCAAGAGAAAACTAAATGACGTTTCAGTCTATCTTGGAACATTGTTACTCACCGCTACTTGATGGTCCAGGAAGGACCGAAACATCATCCAATGTTTCCTCCTAATTGTGGGTTTTTAATTGCTCATTGCACGGTACTGTGATTTATTCAAATGTCACATTAGCTAACTACTCGAGGGAGGTTCCTTGACACCGAGAAGGGCTCATGATCCAAGAAAATTGCCTCCCATTACCCTAGGCGTTGTATGACCCATACTGGTTTAGCACCCCCTCCCATTGAATGTAATAATAATAATAATAAGTTAGATTAACGTTTATTAGCTTATATTTTCGTATGATTACTTGAGAATAAAAAAAGAATGGCTTACGTTTGACAGCACGGGCATATACTGAATCTTCGTCCGTTCATCTCCACACGCGCAGTTAAATTTGAATGACGGGTTGTTATGTGAAAGTCAAATTTTGGGAAGCTAAGATAGACATGCTTTCACCAAACAGGATGAAATCTATCAGCCTGAGCTAACAGTGAGGATATCATCAAGTATTCCACTATTGGTTCAGTAGCTTTGGAAGCTTAATTAAAATGTTTCTTTGCAGCAAAGCTGGAATTTCCTGACAAGTGTGTTGCAGCAGCGTTGGTCGAGCAGGCTGGAGGAAGGTACTAGGATATGCTGCTGGTGAGCCGCCAGGCAAGCCAGCCGCGTCACCTTTAATTTAATATGGAAATGTTATTTTCTCGTCAACCGTTTCGTATGCACATCCCCCCCACTCCTCCCCATTTTTATCCTCGCCACCCTCTCATTACCCCTTTCCCTTTCCACCTTCCTCTGCCCCTTTCACTTTCCACCCTCCTCTGCCCCTTTCCTTTTCCACCTTCTGCCCCTTTCCTTTTCTACCCTCTGCCCTTTCCCTACCACCCTCATTCGCCTCCCTCTGGGACACACTTCCGCCTGTCACTAGCAGAACTTGTTAGTTATCTGAATCATTGCAAGTCGGTCACCCACAGCACCACACCAGCCTCCAGGCACTAAAATCGCCGTAGTTTGTTCATTCAACAGCACCACAACCAGAGTCGCAAGAACTGTTAAGAATCCACAATCTCCTGAGCTCGCTATTGGGAGAAATATGCAAGACTTGTTACTTCATAAAGGTTCTTCAGCTGAAGGAAATCTCGGAATCACTACTATTTCTCAGGCATGCTTCAGTAAAATATATTATATGTGATTATAGTGTGTGTGAGGAGGTGTTTTGGTAGTAGAATTGAGATAAACTGGCCAGATAGGTTTGGGATCTTTATCAAATTAAAATTATTGATACTATTATATTCAAGGGGAAGTGCTAAACCTGTAAGGGTCCAATAGCAATCTATCAACGAGCCATAACCATTGAATATTATTTCATTCATGGAGAGCGCTAAACCCGTAAGAATCATAGCGCCTGGGGGAATAAGGTTCGATCCAAGGAAGGGAAGGTCAGATCCAATTCCTTGGATCAAGAGCCCCTCATCTGCATCAAGACACCTTCCTTGAGGAGACAGCCAATGATTAGAATAAATTACTCGAATACGCTTACTGCATGTAACTTCTTGGCGGCCATGTTTGGAACGAGGCTGTGGTGGTGGCCCGCTTTATTCCCTGTAAAATAAGTGTGATGAGCAGTGTACTCAAATTGTTTTCCCTTCTAAAATGTGCGACTAGGTTGCGAGGAGTATGGCATTTAATACATTGATTTTGTAAGTAAGAATCTGTGGCGGTTTCCGAATATTTTGGTTTTTATATCTTTTGTTTTTGGACTGACATCTGGCGTGAGTTGATTTGTTGTAGCTTCTCTGAAAACATTGTTGGTTTGGTGGTTTTAATGAGAGTTGTTGGTTTGGTGGTTTTAATGGGAGTTATTCAGTTTTACCATATTTATTTATTAAACTGCTTATTCGTGTGTTCATTATTTGCATTGCATAACTATGTGAACTACAAATTTCTTCCCTTTGGGACTTTGGTAGAGTGAAATAACCAGGGTATTTTTTTTAGTAAGAAGTTATTTGTTGGCCAGGACAAATAGCTTTTTTTAATAACCCGCATTAAAGTCCCCAAGACTTCTACCACGGTCACTGCCACCTGTCAATCACCAGCATCATCATCTGTCTGTCACCCGTCATTCGTTACGACCACCACCTGTCTATCATTGGAATCCTCATTATTTGCCGGTTACCAAGGTAATTACTATCTGCTTCAAGCCACCACTGTCACCATCAGCCAGTCATCACCACCACCTGTCAGTATTGTGACTACCACCATTATCTACCAGTCACTAGGATCATTACTACCTGCTTACAGCCACAACTATCACCTGTCAATCACCACTACCATCTGTAGGTCACATACATCAGCACCACCTGGCAGTTACAAACATCAGCACCACCTCTCAATCACCAACACCATCATCTGTCAGTCATAAACGTCAGCACCACCTGTCAATCACCACCATCTGTCAGTCACAAGCATCAGCACCACCTGTCAATCACAGGTACCATCCTGTCCCTGTTCATCTCCGTCTCTGTACATCACCAACTTTTTAACAGAATAGTAGTTTGTAGTTAGTATAGAAAATATATTTCAAGCTTATGCTATAAGCTCTACTGCTTCATTCTCCGATATAAAATAGCGTGTAATAGGATTAACGTTCACGAAAATAGTCTAGGAAGCCATTGGATTCCTCTCCTTGGCACTCGATTCTCTCTGTCTACACCTGATCCCTCCCCGGCCGGCTTGGGAACCGGTTTGATCATTAGAGCAACGTTAAGTGAGCCATGCATCCCGTCTTCACTGGGACATGAACAAAATTTGACCTAAAATGCAATTCGATTTTGCCGTTGGAGAAGTGAAAAGACGAGATATCTCGAGATGCACTCGTGTTGGTCATGAAGACCACGCCAAACTTGGTCATCAAGACCACACCAGACCTGGTCATGAACACACCTGACCTGGTCGTGAAGGCCACGCCAAACCTAGTCATGAAGATCACACCAGACCTGGTCATGAAGACCACGCCAAACCTAGTGATGAAGACAACTTTAGACCTGGTCATGTAGACTGTGCCAGACCTGGTTATAAAGATCACACCAAACTTTGTTATGAAGACTACCACGCCTTATTATTTTCTAATTGCCATTAGACACCTTGTACCCAACACTTGAATACTGCAACAGGTCACGAGTTTTCTTACTCGGTTTCATTTTGTGCAAAATGTGACTCTCACTGGGGTTGAATATTCTAACACATTATTGGTGATGCTTTCTACAACAGTCGATTAACACTAAAGTACCAATTTTATTGCAAGGTGAGCAGAGGCAGATTTTCCTTAGTCTGCTGTTGCAGCCTAAACTAAATTTTTCAACCTTCATCACACCATAAAAACATGTTTTCATTTTTTTTAATTGACTTTTACTGCTCTACAACCTTCTAAGAATTTTTATTCTGTAAAAAAAAAATCCACGACAGGGCTGTCGTAAGATGTGTTATGTGTATTTTTCCTGCTGGCACAGACTAAGCTAAATTCATCGTTATTATTATAATCATGGAGGAGCGCTCAACCAGTAGGGATTATACAGCGCATGTGGGGGTTGGAAGGTATTCAGGCTCAATTCAGGGAACTGGAGCACAGATCCAATTCCATAGATCAAGAGCCCCTCACCAGCATCAAGGAACCTCCCATGAGGGGCTAAATTCATCAGACTTCGTCATTTACGCTAGTGAAGGGCTCTTGACCCCAAAAATTTAAACCACCTCTTTCACTAGATCGTATCTAATTGTCTTCCCCTACGGGTATAGGGTTCCCCTTTAATGTAATAATAAAATTTTCGGACCTCAGCATTCCCTCTTTAAAGTTATTTTACTCGACATACCCTAACCGTAAATAATCAGCTTTCATAGTAATTCCATTAACGGTGAACGTACTATAGTAACCAGAGAAAGGTAAACACACAACAGTACACTGTCGCTATGTAATAAACTGGAAACTTTACTCTTGTACAAGGATGGGCTGCCTCGGGTAACGCTACAGATTGTTTTGGCCAATAAATATATCCACTTCAAAACCCTAAAGGGTAAACCAACCTAGAGAAAGCGTCGAAGTTTAACCTTTGACTAACTTCCCCGGAGGACGACAACACGAACTCTCTTTTGTTTGTTGTTTTTCTGAGCTGTGATACGGAGGTGTAGGTCAGGTTACTTCAGTAACTGGAGACGGCAACGAGGAGTTGGAGGTGCGGAGCCATGAAGGTAATAGTGTGTATCAACATGGGTGTTGTGGCCAGGTGTGTGGCGACGGGTGAGTGACGTGTGTGACAGGTGTTCTCCTGTCATCACCTCTCATTAATGTGATATTTTTGGGACTTTTCTTTTTGAGGGGAGAGGTGTGAATCAGGTATTTAAATTTATTAATACTCTTACACCTGCACTTGTATTTATTTATACTCTCTAGCACGGGGGATGCAAACATATATCTTCAGTGTGGTTATTAGGGTTAATATATTTTTATTGTGCACCCTTATGGTTTAGCGCTTTTTTTATTATAATAATTTATTGTGCACCACATGCCAACCTAGGTATTGGGCCCCACCTCAACAGGAGAAAGGAAAATTTGCAAAATGCTTTCCAACTTTTTACTGTATACAATAAGCAAAAGCATGGCAGCGTGTTGAAAATCCCAGGTGGAGGCAGCAAAGCTGTCTGCAGATCCTGATAATACCTTCTTACAGCGACAGCAAAAAAGAGCATCTCTTTCCACGACGTCAGGTGTTGCTACGTGTAGTGATTCTTATTTCTCTCTCTCTCTCTCGCTCTCTCTTTCTCAGTTAATATTGTATTAGTTTTTTTTTCTTACATCTTCATCACCATGAACTTAAAAATATACTGAAATAGCCATTTACCGGACCATTCTTTTAATTTTTCCGTGTTTTCCCTCATTTGTTTCAAGTTTTTCTCCTGATTCCCAAAAGTTATATAAAATTGACTATATGATATTCCCACAAGTTATATAATATTGATAGCTGTCTTTTGTTTGTCGAGGACTTGCATTTCCTGTGTGCAAACTTTGTGAGGCACCAAAGGCGTTCAAATTCTAGGAACATGTAGTTTACCTACCCATCCAGTCTTTGTCTTGTCTACAAACATGTGAAGAAAAGATGGGTTGTACTTGCAGAACAAGCTTTTTCTTACTTTCTAATTTTTGCTCTACAAAGGGCAAAACGTTGTTCATATCAAAGGGTGTTCTGCAAATTGTGTTGTTCCTTCACCAGTGTCGGCAGTAAGTCATATGGATCCTGCTTCAGGTCTTTTATCACAGAACTTGATTAAATTTGCGACGCATGATTTCTTGCGCGGTGTAATTACCCGGTCCTAGTTACAGAGGCTGCGCTTGTAGTGCCCTATCTTCTTTAATTAATTTGCATGCGTGTGTGATTGTGTATATGTGTAGTTAGCAGACTCTAATTACTTCCCGTGTTTTTAATTTCGATTGAATTAGGTATGTCCCAGGACACAGTGTGTGGTGATTCGTTGTTATTATACGGGTTATGTTTGTTTTTAAATGGATTATGTTTGGTAAAAAAAAATGTCAGGAGTCACTTTCCCGTTTCCTGACGAATAAAACACAACCTCTACAGAATGAAGTGGTTAGGTTGTACCATATCTAATTCGAATGCCTACTTTGAACTCTGCTGCTAGTACCAACAGCCTAGTCTGGGGGCCGGGCAAGCCTGGTGATGACAACAGGAATCGGTTACATCACAAACTTTTCTGGGGCTATCCTAGGTAATTTACACTATGTATGGTAATTGTACTTATGTGTACCTGTGCCTAAACTTACAGTTTGAAATTATGTATAGGGTGAGCCGCTTCCTAGCTGATTCCACTTGTATTCTTTGCAACAACCTTTACACAGTAAAAGAACCTGATGAGTTTTCAGCTTCTACTTCTGTGACTCAAGAAATCGTAATGACACGACTGCAAACAAACCATACCCCCGGCCGGGATTGAACCCGCGGTCATAGAGTTTTGAGTTTTGAGACTCTATGACCGCGGGTTCAATCCCGGCCGGGGGTATGGTCTACTTCTGTGTTTACGTACACATTATACTCTCCAAGACTGTATAGTAATAGGGGATTTTAACTTTATTCAAACTGACTGGACATCTTTGACCGGCAATCTGGAGCCCAGTGACTCCCTGGAAGTTAACTTGTATGGGACAGTAGGTCTGCTGCACTGTTTCTCCATTCTGATATGAGGAGGAAAACAGAGGTAAGGGAAGATGGATAGACAACAGAAGTAAGCGGCGATGGGCGGAAAACAGATGTAAGGGTGAAGGAAGGATAAATGAGAGGAATGAGAAGGGGGGAAATAGAAAGACAGATGAGAGGAAAAGACGAAAGGAGAAGAGTGGAGGAAAATGAACGATGAAAGAAAGCAGAGACAAGCGCGCTGATATGTCATCTAGGAAAGTAATTATTCCAGTCTATACTTGGCATCATCTGATTGCCCTATTCACCGTGGGTGCGCGTGTATACCCCCTCCCACATGTGTTCCTGTCCCTACCCCCCCCATACGTGTATTCCCCATCCTTCAAGCAGCAATGAATAAAACAGAATCCGTCAGATGGTCTCAGACCATCCGTCAGATGGTCTCAGACCATCTGACGGATCATGGTCATGAGATGACCCTGGGCAGTTAGCGCCCTGGTCCTGTTTCCTCCTGTGGTCACAACAGCAGCTACCGCTACTTCTGAGATTACGACAGCAGCGACCGCTGCTCCTCTTGTGGTCACGGCAACAGCTACCGCTATTCCTGTGGTTACGACAGCAGCGAACGCATGTTGACTCGATGGTCTGTTTGGACAACTTGAATCTGAATAAGTGACTTGCATACATTGACTTAAACTTTCGTTCCGCTAGTAAAATATTTACTGTTAGGCAAACAGGTGAACGTAATAAACACTGATCATTCACATAAACGAACCCAGGAGGAAGAAATAAAAGGTAACATTTGAATAGTATATTGCGGTCCACAACTGAGGCTCTGTTCATCAGTGCTAAAAAGAGGTCTATTGTCACCTGATGCTCTATTGGTGTCACCTGGTGTGTCACCTGGGGATGTGCTTGTGTTACCTGGGGATGTACTGGTGCCAATTAAGTGAAATCCTGTGCCAGTCAGCTACGACTTACCCTTACTTTTTCTAGGAAAGTGAGCGACCACTTATATGGTTTTGTGTGTACCTGTCAGTTCGGAGCTTCCCGGTTGTACTGGAAAAACGTGATAAAAGTTGGATATAAACACTTTTATTGAGTTGGATAAAAACAAGTATTATTTTTACACTCTATCTGTGTATTCATCTGTAGACACACACACACACACACTCACACACACACACACACACACACACACACACACACACACACACACACACACACACACACACACACACACACACACACACACACACACATACACACATACACACATACACACACACACAGATGGTTGCATATGTTTGTGTGTATTCCAGTACTTGTCTTTTCACTATTGTCTGCAGTATTCCAATCGTACTTACCTAGTTGCATTTGCAGGGGGTCGAGTCTCTGCTCCTGACGCCGCCATTTAAGATACTTGGCCCGGCATTACTGGAATCTTTGATATTATCGTACATTCTCAAAAAATCGTGTTTTGAATTTACCATCACTTTCTCGTCCAGCTCATTCTACACTTTGTTACAGTGGGCAGTGTGCTAGGTGTTACAGTAGGCAACATGTACTAGTTACAGTAACTGGGATATACTAGGTGTTCTAATAGGATATAATAGCTGTTACAGTAGATAACATGTACAAGGTCTTACAGTAGGTAGGATGTAATAGCTGTTACAGTAGATAACATGTACTAGGTCTTACAGTAGGTAAGATGCGGAACTCTGGAAGGTATAACTCCGGTCTTGCAGGTGTGACTTCTGGCACAAGTAATTACTTCACCTCAAACATGATGGCGTCGTCTTTAAAATCAATAATTCATTTCCATTTGTTCTTGGGGTACATTAGTCCCACATAAGATAATGCATTTCCCGTGAGGTACAGTTGCGGAAAAAAGTTCATCAACTCTCTCCTGGGAAACTCTTACGTAGTAAACAGAGTTGTAAAGACTATTTTCATGCATGAATTAGCACAGCTTGTAACTACGATGGTGACTGGTTGACAGAATTAACTGACACTACTTTCTGTGCATCTATTAAAAAGTAGATATATATATATATATATATATATATATATATATATATATATATATATATATATATATATATATGTGTGTGTGTGTGTGGTGTGTGTGTGTGTGTGTGTGTGTGTATCACGTCGGCCGTTTCCCACCAAGGCAGGGTGATCCAAAAAGAAAGAAAAAACTTTCAACATTCAGCACTTTCACCATCACTCATACATAATCACTGTCTTTGTAGAGGCGCTCAGATACGACAGTTTAGATGTCCCTCCAAACTGCCAATATCCCAAACCCCTCCTTTAAAGTGCAGGCATTGCACTTCACATTTCCAAGACTCAAGTCCGGCTAACCGGTTTCCTTGAATCCCTTCACAAAATATTACCCTGTTCACACTCCAACAGCTTGTCAGGTCCCAAAAACCATTCGTCTCCATTCACTCCTAACACGCTCACGCACACTATATTCAGAGTATTGAACGTTAAACAGTTGAATGTTATTATTTATGTATTGAATAATAGCACAAGAATTAGCTAAAACATGTTTAATTTTACAGCACACCTTGATTAGTGGAGTATTATTTTAAATTATACATTATACAATTATACATTATGTATAGCGAGTTTCACTTAATCACCCAGCTCGTCCAGCAGAATTATGCTTCAGTATATTTGGTCACCTTTTCAAATAATTTTTATGGTTTTATAATATTGGATATAAACCCCAAACGGTGATTATTTCATGTCTGCCTTCATTAATCTACTTTCATATAGATACACAGAAGATGCCGGCAATTAATTTTGTCATGTCAGTCATCACTGTTACAAGCTGTGCTAATTCATCCATGAAAATAATCTTAACTACTCTGAGTTGCCTGATACTATTTCTGCTCAGGTGAGAGTGTCCAGGAACTTTTTTCCGCAACTGTACATATCCTGTACAGATTAGTTGTTTTGCTTTGAATTATTATTATTATTGTTGTTATTATTATTATTATTATATTTACGGAAAAGAGCAAAACCCACAGGAATCACATTGGAACTGGAGGTAACCCATTCTGAGCTGAAGAAGGGTAGGGTACTTCATAATTCCTTGGATGAAGAGTCCACCAGCAGAAAAGACAGCTTTTTAAAACACTAAAATATCAGATTTAGCACTCACCCTTGTTTTGTATGTATATGTAATAGTATACATATATTAAGTCTTATAATAATAAATAATAATACTATAATAAATAATAATAGTAACAATAAATAATAGTAATAATAATATAACAATAATAATAATAAATTATAATATATTTCCAGTCTTTCGTAATAATAATAGTAATATAAATTAATCTGCGTAATTAACTGTTCATGATCTCATTATGTAATGCAAAAGGGAATTAATAATTTTGGAATTTGTAATATATTGTCAAAGCTTTGACTCCTGTTTTTTGTTCAAGAAATTAGACAGGCAAATTTTCTTGTATTACTAAAAGCCTTATTTAAAAGGTGGGGAAAGGGGAAGGGGTGTTGCCTTGATGCTTGTGATGGGCTCTTGATCCAAGAAATAGAGATACCCTCCCCTTAGATCAATGCTGGTTATCCCCGGGGAGCTGTATGACCCCTATGGGTTTATCGCTTCCTCTTGAATATAATATTAGAGCAAAATTTATATATGAAATCTAGCCTCTCGTAAATATACTACAATTATCATTATTTCATTATTATTATTATTATTATTATTATTATTATTATTATTATTATTATTTGCTGCAAGACTCAAAGCGTGAATCATCTGTACGAAAACAGTAATATATACACTGTGAGGTGTATATCTCTGTGTATACATTGTGAGGTGTATATCTCTGTGTATACACTGTGAGGTGTATATCTCTGTGTATACATTGTGAGGTGTATATCTCTGTGTATACATTGTGAGGTGTATATCTCTGTGTATACATTGTGAGGTGTATATCTCTGTGTATACATTGTGAGGTGTATATCTCTGTGTATACACTGTGAGGTGTATATCTCTGTGTATACACTGTGAGGTGTATATCTCTGTGTATACATTGTGAGGTGTATATCTCTGTGTATACACTGTGAGGTGTATATCTCTGTGTATACACTGTGAGGTGTATATCTCTGTGTATACACTGTGAGGTGTATATCTCTGTGTATACACTGTGAGGTGTATATCTCTGTGTATACATTGTGAGGTGTATATCTCTGTGTATACATTGTGAGGTGTATATCTCTGTGTATACACTGTGAGGTGTATATCTCTGTGTATACACTGTGAGGTGTATATCTCTGTGTATACATTGTGAGGTGTATATCTCTGTGTATACATTGTGAGGTGTATATCTCTGTGTATACACTGTGAGGTGTATATCTGTGTATACACTGTGAGGTGTATATCTCTGTGTATACATTGTGAGGTGTATATCTCTGTGTATACATTGTGAGGTGTATATCTCTGTGTATACACTGTGAGGTGTATATCTCTGTGTATACATTGTGAGGTGTATATCTCTGTGTATACACTGTGAGGTGTATATCTCTGTGTATACACTGTGAGGTGTATATCTGTGTATACACTGTTAGGTGTATATCTCTGTGTATACATTGTGAGGTGTATATCTCTGTGTATACACTGTGAGGTGTATATCTCTGTGTATACACTGTGAGGTGTATATCTCTGTGTATACACTGTTAGGTGTATATCTCTGTGTATACACTGTGAGGTGTATATCTCTGTGTATACACTGTGAGGTGTATATCTCTGTGTATACATTGTGAGGTGTATATCTCTGTGTATACACTGTGAGGTGTATATCTGTGTATACACTGTGAGGTGTATATCTCTGTGTATACATTGTGAGGTGTATATCTCTGTGTATACACTGTGAGGTGTATATCTCTGTGTATACATTGTGAGGTGTATATCTCTGTGTATACACTGTGAGGTGTATATCTCTGTGTATACATTGTGAGGTGTATATCTCTGTGTATACACTGTGAGGTGTATATCTCTGTGTATACACTGTTAGGTGTATATCTCTGTGTATACACTGTGAGGTGTATATCTCTGTGTATACACTGTGAGGTGTATATCTCTGTGTATACACTGTGAGGTGTATATCTCTGTGTATACACTGTGAGGTGTATATCTCTGTGTATACATTGTGAGGTGTATATCTCTGTGTATACATTGTGAGGTGTATATCTCTGTGTATACACTGTTAGGTGTATATCTCTGTGTATACACTGTGAGGTGTATATCTGTATACACACTGTGAGGTGTATATTTCTGTGTATACACTGAAGTGTATATCTGTG
Source organism: Cherax quadricarinatus (assembly GCF_038502225.1). Lineage (NCBI taxonomy): Eukaryota > Metazoa > Arthropoda > Malacostraca > Decapoda > Parastacidae > Cherax > Cherax quadricarinatus. Next base: position 11,882,957 of record NC_091371.1, on the reverse strand, counting down.
TATACACTGTAAAGTGTATATCTGTGTATACACTGTAAGGTGTATATCTCTGTGTATACACTGTGAGGTGTATATCTGTGTATACACTGTAAGGTGTATATCTTTGTGTATACACTGAGGTGTATATCTGTGTATACGCTGTGAGGTGTATATCTCTGTATACACCGTGAGGTGTATATCTCTGTGCATACACTGTGAGGTGTACATCTATGTGTATACACTGTGAGGTGTATATCTGTGTATACATTGTGAGGTGTATATCTCTGTGTAAACACTGAGGTGTATATCTGTGTATACACTGTAAAGTGTGTATCCCTGTGTATACACTGTAAGGTGTATATCTCTATATACACTGTGAGGTGTATATCTCTGTGTATACACTGTGAGGTGTATATCTCTGTGTATACACTGTAAGGTGTATATCTGTGTATACACTGTGAGGTGTATATCTGTGTATACACTGAGGTGTATATCTCTGTGTATACACTGTGAGGTGTATATCTCTGTGTATACACTGTGAGGTGTATATCTCTGTATACACCGTGAGGTGTATATCTCTGTGTATACACTGTGAGATGTATATCTGTGTATACGCCGTGAGGTGTATATCTCTGTGTATACACTGTGAGGTTTATATCTCTGTGTATACACTGAGGTGCATATCTCTGTATACACCGTGAGGTGTATATCTTTGTGTATACACCGTGAAGTGTATATCTCAGTGTGTATACACCGTGAAGTGTATATCTCAGTGTGTATACACCGTGAAGTGTATATCTCAGTGTGTATACACCGTGAAGTGTATATCTCAGTGTGTATACACCGTGAAGTGTATATCTCAGTGTGTATACACCGTGAAGTGTATATATCTCAGTGTGTATACACCGTGGAATGTATATCTCAGTGTATACACCGCGAAGTGTATATCTCAGTGTGTATACACCGTGAAGTGTATATCTCTGTGTATACACCGTGAAGTGTATATCTCATAGTGTGTATACACCGTGAGGTGTATATCTCAGTGTGTATATACCGTGAGGTGTATATGACACGAAATCTCAGTGTGTATACACCGCGAGGTGTATCTCAGTGTGTATATACCGTACGATGCATGTCTTATTGTCTACACCGAAGGATGCATCTCTTTTTCAGTGTGTGTGTATATGCACTTGAGAGTTTGCTTAATATTTCAGTGATTAAAGTGTTCCTTGACTAATGTTGTACAGTGGAAATGCAGTCTTAATGACTCTCGTGTAATAAATAAGCTTTAAATCTGACCATCAGAGGGCAGAATGGTTTCGTTTCTGGGTAATGAACAAAGGGGCGGGGGAGTAGTTTGTGCTCGAGTGTTGTTGTGGTGAAGGTTTATCTCAGTTTAAGGGAATATATCTGCCAGATACTGATCGTAACTGTATCAACGTTAACTAAATCAGCGTTGTGATCAGCTTGGGCTATACAACGCCACAGCTTCAGGAACTTCAAAAACAAAGTTAGTGGATATGTTAATGTTAATAGTAGGTTATGCAAAATGTAAACAGAGGTCATTCTTAGTTGCAATGTTTATATAGATGTGCTTATTTCATTGTGTATATATATAGAGGTTTCAATCTCATTGTATAAACAAAAGTGTATATACGCAGATATGTCAAATTGTATATCCAGATATATGATATATAAACGTGTATGTCTTAGTGTGTATACAGAGGTTTATATAAATCTATATACACAATTTACCTTAATTTCTAATTTTAGGGTCAGTACTCGAAATAGTTAATGTTAGCCTATAGGTGAATTGCAGGTTTAATGACTTGCATGCAGTCGATAGGCTTTAAACCTAACACCTTAACTTGAGCATTTAGTTGAGATGTAGGAAGTATAGACTGCATATATATATATATATATATATATATATATATATATATATATATATATATATATATATATATATGTATATATATATATATCCTTGATATCGGTGAGGGAGTTCTTGATCGAAGGAACTGGTTTTTACCTTCGCTTCCTTTGATCGAATCTGATTGCCCCGGGCGAAATCTGATCCGTACAGGTTTAGCGCTCCCCTTATTAAAAAAGTTAGTGAGAGAGGCACAGAGAAAGATGGAAAAGAGCAGAAAGAAGAACTGAGAGGAAGAGTAAAAACAAGGAGAGGGAGGGAGAAAAGGATGGAAAGGCAGAAAGGATAGAGAGCAAAAGAGGGAGGCAGAGAAATACCTGTCGAGGGAGAGATGAAGGTAGAGAGGAAGGGATATGGGAAGAGTGAGAGGGAGAGATGGAGGGAGGAAAGAGAATAGGGCTTTCCGAACATTTGTCTTGTGGCAATATCATTGAACATCTTCAAAGTACATCGTCACCGAGATTATAAAGTCACTTAAAAATAACTCAGGGAATCTGTCTCATGTCCCACCATTATTGTACAAGCGAGCGGCCCATGTCCTCTCGCATGCTATCTCATTACTTTTTAACAAGTCACTAGAAACTAGCACCTTCCCGAAACTACTCAAGACGGCAAGGGTTACACCAATACTTAAAGGTGGTGACCCTACAGATTTAAACAACTATAGGCCAATATCAAACTTACCATTGCTATCCAAAATCTTTGAGAAACTCGTGCACAGGAGACTATATTCATTTATAACGGCACAAAACATACTCAACCCCTGTCAATTTGGATTCAGGAAAAATAAAAGCACTAACGATGCAATCATAAAAATGCTAGATCTGCTTTACACAGCATTGGAAATAAGGAATATCCACTAGGAATTTTTATTGACCTAAGAAAAGCTTTTGACACAGTAGACCACGGCATCCTACTCCACAAACTTGACCATTATGGTATAAGAGGCCATGCGCTTGCATATTTCAAATCTTACCTTACTAATAGGTATCAGTATGTCACCATTAAAGACACAGCATCAACAACACGGCTACTTGATACTGGAGTTCCGCAGGGAAGTGTCCTTGGTCCCCTGCTCTTCCTCATGTACATCAATGATCTTCCAAACGTATCTCAACACCTGAACCCCATTCTCTTTGCTGACGACACGACTTATGTCATCTCTCACCCCAATCTTGCCACCCTCAACACCATTGTTAATGAGGAGCTGATCAAAATATCGACTTGGATGACAGCCAATGAACTTACGCTTAACACTGACAAAACCTACTACATTATGTTTGGTAGCAGAGCAGGAGATGCGCAAATTAACATTAAGATCGACAACACTCTAATTGCCAGGCATAATGAGGGCAAATTCCTAGGCCTATACCTCGACAACAACCTGAATTTCAGCACCCATATCCAACACATAACCAAAAAAGTATCCAAAACGGTTGGGATCCTCTCCAAGATACGATACTACGTGCCGCAAACTGCCCTTCTCAAACTATACCATTCACTTATATATCCATACCTCACCTATGCTATCTGTGCTTGGGGTTCAACTGCAGCAACACACCTAAAGCCAATAATAACCCAACAAAAAGCCGCAGTAAGAATAATCACTAAATCCCATCCCTGGCAACACCCCCCCCCCCCCCACTCTTCATAGATCTAAACTTACTCCCTGTTCAGAACATCCACACCTACTACTGTGCAATCTACATCTACAGGACCTTAAATTCCAATATTAACCTTGGCCTAAAACGCTTTCTTGATAGTTGTGACAGGACCCACAGGCACAACACCACACACAAACATCTCTATGACATTCCCCGTGTCCGACTAAACCTTTACAAAAATTCAATGTATGTCAAAGGCCCTAAAATCTGGAACACCCTACCTGAAAACTCTAGAACTGCAGACACATTCATCACCTTCAAAACTACCATCAGAAAACATCTTATCTCCCTGATACACCCTGTCAACTAATTACACGAATACCACCTGGTGGTTCACACTTACACTCACTCACCCATTTAACCATAAACAGAAATATCAATCTCAATCTCAAAATAATGAATCTTAACTAGTCATAAGTTGGCCTGTGATACTCCAATACTGAAACTATGTATAGTGCCAAAACAAAAGCATTCACATTGCTAAATTCACAAACTAGTATTCAGTCACTTAGCCATAATACCAACTTACCTCATAATTTTGTAATATTTTAAACTTAAGATTTAATCTAAGTCTGCCCGAAATTCCTAGCCATGCTAGGTGTTCTAGTGGTACACTCTGTAATTATTATTTTACTACATGTAAACCACACAATAACCAAATTCTGTAAACTCAGCATTGTAATCCTTCTAGAGAATAAACTTTGAATTTGAAAAAAAAAAAATGAATCACAGGAGCGCTAAGAGTAGGGCAGTTTTTGGATTTGTGAAAATGTGCATGGATTTGTAACATTACATTATTTGTATAACTCTGAACAGATATTACATTGATATTGCACCAGTTTATATAAATTGGAGCAGTAACTGGTATAATTGTCTTGACCCACTGAGGGCAACTTTGTTTGCTGTTATTGGTTGCATAGAGGTAGCGTGAGGTTATCCTAGGTAATTTACACATATGTTACTAGTTATCACAATTGTACTAAGGTGTACCTGTATCTAAATAAACTTCCTTATTGTGTCAGGAGGTGGCGCTTGATTTGGAGGATAAGGAGTCCAAGACACTCCTGGAGGTCAGGGAGTGACGACTCCCTCACCCGCCATAATGAGATTAACAAGCCATATTGAGTATGTACGTACGTAAAAGCACGAACGTACACGCAGTCTGGCATTACCCGCCCATCTGGCTGTTAATTCCACACCATGAGTTTGAATCCCGATCAATCCAATGAATTGTTACCTTCGTTAATTACGAATTTTCGGCACATTGGCAAGTTGCATAGGGACAAGAACCAGAATTGATGACTGGCTGCTGGCCGGATCGAAGTTTCTCATTAAAAAACTCGTTAGCGGCCATCACCAACCTGCCCAGGAGTCTAGGTGGGGGAAACCTAATGGCCCTCCGTGGTGCAATGGCTATGATGATGGGCTGGTAAGCCTAGACCGTGGGGATGGTAGGATAAGAAAATTATCTTCACTGAGGATGAGGGGTCCCCATGTGTGTGTGTGTGTGTATATATATATATATATATATATATATATATATATATATATATATATATATATAAACACTGATCTCTGGCTGAAGGAGACTCGAACCTACGAACCTTAGGACAAGGTACGCAGTGCTTTACCAATCTACCCACACTGGACAATACCTTGGCGTGTAGCTTGCGCTACACGTTTGATCCAAGGCAGCCAGCTTTCAGGGAGAATGCTTACAGCTTTTCATCTCATCCCGTGCATGCATCAGCCTTACTAGAGATTTGAACAATGCAAGGAATTCGCGAGAGCAGGCGAAATATACACAAACACTGATCTCTGGCTGAAGGAGACTCGAACCTTAGGACAAGGTACACAGTGCTTTACCAATCTACCCACACTGGACAATACCTTGGCG
>NC_091371.1:11724984-11874984 GCF_038502225.1 Cherax quadricarinatus | reverse complement strand
TCTCTCTCTCGTATATGAAAGAAATGATACTTATTGGTACCTCCAGCAAGGAAAACAAGAAGCTACAGTTTTATATTAAAAAAAAAGTGGAGCCGAGACTATGTTAGTTATTTTCAGTGGTGGAACAGTTAAATGGATTAAAAGAGGAAGCATTAGTCAATAGAATAAAAAAAAATTAATCATATTACTGAAAACCGGACACGACGAGGCTACCATAAATTTATATATTTCGTGAACAACGAGAGTTAAAACAACATATAAGATTATTAAGGAAAAATGGGATACAAGGTTCAAAAGGAAAAATCTTTCTACTGAGAAACAGTTTGGGTGTAGACAAGCCAAGTTATAGGTATTTATTCAGTTTTCACGAGTTCGCTTTAGAATTTGTACATGAAATGGATGGGTAGATTGCATACAGAAGGCCTGTTAAAAAATTGTTCGACTCAACAACTGGTCAGTTTGGAAATTGCAAAATATAAGAGTAAATCAAAACAGTAAGTGATTATATTGTAATATATGAAGCGGTACCCGGGCTGTGGTTCGTACGTTGGACTACGTGCGGCCTGCAGTAACAGCCTGGTTGATCAGGCCCTGATCCACCGGGCCGTGGAGGCGTTGATCCCCGGAATACCCTCCAGGTATTGGTCTTTCAGCACAAGTAATAGTGGAGGCTTGTTCCTTTGTTTACAAATCGTGACCTGGCCTCAAGATCTTGGTACATGGAAAATGCGACAGGTGCACTTGCGGCAGCTGACTCCCTGCCGCAAGTGCACCTGTGTTCGATGAGTAAGGTGGCTGCTAGGCGAAGAACTACACCAACCTGAATGGCCTGAGGGTTGAGGCTAGTGCCCAAGGCATTCCGGAATTAGGGGTGGCCAAAAGAAAATCTGAATGTGCTGCCTTCACCGCTAGGTGACGAGCTTTGTCCTTTCCTAGGGCATTGCTGAGCATTGGGTGATTTTCTGCACGATCGGTCTTGCCCAGTGGGACTGCTTGTGATCTCTGGGAGGGGCTGGTCTGCTTGAAGAGTCTGCATGGACTTTGGGTCGTGAGCTCCTAAAACATTTTTCAACCGTTCATGGACATCTTTGCTAGTTCACTGGATGCAGTGCACGATGCTGCGCACCCTCTATACCTCCCAGTCGCACTGGAAGTGATGCTTGAGCCCATTGGTGATCTTCCAGTGACAGATTCTGTGCCCTTCTAAAGATGGATCTCACTAGTGCTTCATATTCACTAAGTATTGGGCTTTCGAAGGAGGATGCACACCTCAAGAAATAGGTTAAGTCTAGGCAGAGTTAGGCACCTTGTGAGGAGATAACAGGTTATCATGGGGGGCCCAGATCACTTATTCTCTCCTCCATCCTCATCAGGTTGGTCAGTTTATCCTTGAGGACTGTGTCGATAGCCTAACGACCCAGCGGTGGTCCCAATAGGATGCACATGGAAAGGGTGGATGTATATATTGTTGTTATAAGTATACTAATCATACTCTCAAATTGTTTATAACAAATGTTCTAATACGCGTTTTGTCACAAAGTCCTGTGAATGATAGGTTACTGTAAGTAATAAAACGCGTATTAGAATATTTGTTATAAACAATTTGAGAGTATGATTAGTATACCTATAACAACAATCAGTTTGGTTAAAGGGACACATTTTTAACTTCACATTATTTATTTAGCCTACGTTCCACTTGTTTCCCGATGTCTTCCCACGCGCTGACCTGATGCTCACCTACACTGCTGAGAGGCACAACCTTCCAATATATTCATTTTCTCTTCATTATTTGTATCTGCTGAAGAGGACCCTAGTAGAGGGTCGAAATATATCGTCGGAATCTTGACAATGCTCCCGAGCAAAACGGAGCTTGAATAAATAGTCAAACCTTGCAAATGTGTCCATTTACCTAAATATATGCAGTTTATAATCGGTGAAAAATTAAATATTTTTATTTCATCTCTACTTTCAGAGGCTGTGGAAAGAGGTGTCACACTGGTGATAGATGAGCATCGGGAAAGAGGTAAGGTTGTCACCCACTTCGCTCCCACACACTACCTTTTCCAGGCCATTTCTCTTCCTCTCTTACCACCTTCACGTATCGTAACGCTCGCTTCTGTCCCATGTCTTTCCCAGCCCCAGCGTTGAGATGCCTGGCGTGATAACACGAGCATTGAGCGTCAACACAGCAGACTTGAACACTGAGTCTCCTCACCCTCTTTTTCACCACACCCTTCATATCAACACACTCAGCCTCCATTTCGTATCAGCATACTTTATATCAACACACCCCACTCAGCCTCCCACTCATAAGAACACAACTCATTCAGCTCCCTCATGTCAACGCCCCACTCAGCCTCCCCCTCATATTAATACATCCTACTCAGCCTCCCCTCATGTCAACACGCCCTACTCAGCTTCCACTCATATCAACACGCCCTACTCAGCTTCCACTCATATCAACACGCCCTACTCAGCTTCCACTCATATCAACACGCCCTACTCAGCTTCCACTCATATCAACACGCCCTACTCAGCTTCCACTCATATCAACACACCCTTCTCAGTCTCCCCTCTTATCAACACACCCTACTCAGTCTCCCACCCCCTCATATCAACACACCCTACACAGCCTCCCCGTCATATCAACACACCCCGCTCAACCTCCCTCCCATCCATTTTATTTTTTTACCTAGTCCCCCCCTTCCTGCCCTGTCCCCTCCCCCTTCCTGCCCTGTCCCCTCCCTAAGAGTAAATACTGCTGTGTGTGGGGCGAGGGAGATACTGCTGGGTAATGTGTGATGGATGACGTATTGGTTATTATATTTCTTGTGGAGTTTCTCCTTCCCTAACATTATTATTATAATCACGACAGACGCCACGCTCGGGAAGGTCAGTTAAGGCTGATGCGCCCCCCCCCTTTTTTTATCAAAGTTGGTTAACACACCACATTGTGCGGCAACCCTGATCTAAATGACATTTTACAAGGTTAGAGGAAGAACTAACCTTATTTACCTAACACACCCGTCATACAGGATAGGCAGGGTGTTGTGGGAGCGAGTTCAGGATGGTGGTGTGGGAGTTACAGGATATTATGGGAGTGAATTACAGGATGGGCAGGATCTTGGAGTTGTGGGAGTAACATGTAGGATTGGGGAACTGTTCTGCTTCTAAGAATTCTGTGTTTGTTCCTCCAGCTTTATTTGACGTTTAAGGTTTCCACTGTCAATCAGCCAGTTTTTGTTTTAATCCTAAATTATTTCCCATTCGTCCCTTATACAGTATATAACTTTTCCTTCACTACAACATTACCTTGCTGTTACACCAGACAATAAACTTGGCGACGAGCAAAAAGGCTATCCCCGCTCACTTGTGAGTCCCTGAAAAACTACGGAATTACACCACGTGGAAGCTGGTAACGACTTCCCTTTGCGACCGTGCGTGACCTCTGACCTGATGCAGGTCTTAGAAAGTAATGATACTTGACTCGTCGAGGACTTCCATTGATGCTGGTACGTGTCATAGGGGATGGCGAGTAGCTCAGTGGTGAAACCTTTCGGCTTACAACCGAGAGGTCCCGGGTTCGAACCATAGTGACGAAACTGCTGCACCTGTTCACCTAGCAGTAACAGAAGGTACTTGAGTGTTAGTCGACTGGTGTGGGTTGCATGCATCCTAGGGGACAAGATTAAGGACCATAATGGAAATAAGACACAGTCTTCGATGACGCACTGACTTCTTGAGTTATCCTGGGTGGATCCGGGTTAAAAATCCGAACAAATCTTATCTTATAGACCTTTTGATCTATATCGGAATCGTCTGCTGGAAACACTAAATTGCATTCACTGTGCTGCTACAAGTCGTATTTAGACAAATAAGATATATATAGGAAAGAGAGGTTAGTTGTGCTGCCTGAGCGGCTAGTTTATTGTTCACCCCCTGTGCATGACCCACTAACACTCATCCATAAATTCCACGAGTACGCATTGTAACCTTTACAAGACGTCGCTGTTAGTATATTTGGCAGTTCAGCTTTTATGCAAATTTCAGTTATATTAAATGTAAAGTGGGAGAGAAGGAGAGAGATGGAGAGCGAGGGGAGATGGAGGAGGGGAAGAAAGGAAGCTGTCAGCTGTCAGAATTCTCCCCTCTAACCCCGAGGGGATGGGCTTCGCGACTCCCCAGCCCAACAATACCCACACAGCTGCTGTGATGGGGGAAGAGAGGAAGGGGAGCGCACAACTCCCACCTCCTGTAAACATTCCGTCCAGGTGTGTGATTTTTCTCCTGCTTCACGGAACAATACTCTAGACTGCATTGATTTGCACTCCTTGCTGTTTAATATTCTTGTTTGTGTGTGCTTCTGTACTGCCCAAGTATGTGGGCGTTCCAGTTCATTAACTTTGTAACACGAGAATATAGGCCTACTAGCCCATGTTAGGCTCGTCACATCACACTTGTCCAATATTTTTTAAAGTGAATACATTTTTACAGTAAACGAGACTGACAAACTTACCTTCCGCTTCTCCTACACTCTGGCCTAGGAGTATCGCGTTTTATTAAAATCCAAAGGAGGAATTGAATAGGCCTCCAGCGCGGCCTGCACCAACCCTGTGCAGTGCGCGTACCTCCACTCTCCCTCACCTCTCCCAACACACTGCTCGCGCGTTCCTCCTTCCCTCACTAACCTTACAGGCTTCCCTCCTGATGCCTGTCACGGGGCGAAGAGATTAAACTTGTAGGATTTCCCTACTGATTCGTCTAATTCAGTTTTCACGTCATGCAAGAGTAGTAAGCACTGAGTGTGGGACGGTCTGAGAGGTCTGACGAAACAGTTCATTTATTTACGTACTTAATGAGAAACTGAAACGTTACTAAAGAACAGATTCTGATGGTAGACAAGACAGTAGGGGTGATGAAGGGGTGTTGGGAAGGTGACGGGGCCTAAATGACAGCACGGGGAAGGGGGGGGGGGGTTGAACCCCTGGCAGCAAGTCCTAAAACTCGCAGGCCAGTGGTTGAATTCCACCCGTTCTGTTATTTGTTTTAAATCGTGTTATTGCGATTTCGTGAACCTTACACGGAGCGTTTAGCACTGAACATTACTCTAAGCAAGAGAACATTAGCGATTTGAACACTCAATGTTGGTACTATTTCTTTTGAAAGTTTTCATTATCCACCCCATTATTTCCCTGGGGTTCGTGTCATATTTAATCTTGTAGGTTTTCCATACAACCTTGTATGCTTCTGTGTTCATCTTTTCCATGCATCGGTGTAAGTTCAGGGTGTTCATGACTTTCCCAGGCAACGCCTAATAATTGAAATTAAATTTAACGAACAGCCCTCCATTCTCGTTCAATATATGCGGAATTTTATACTCCTTCACTTTGTTTGTACTAATATGAGATCATCAGAGTTTATTGTATCGGTGAATGTTGTTTCTAATTAGTTTCTCGTTGATCATGAAAATCAGGTCTGGTGTATTTTCATTTCTAGTAGGTGGTCTTGCCTGTTCAAAGCAGATTTTTCACAGTTCTATTAGCTCTCTGGTATGCATCTCTTGAGATTATGTACTTCCAGGCACTATTTCTAGTACGACGCCGTGATTCACCAACTTCCATTTTACATTTGGGTGGATGAAATATCCAAGGAGGATAATATTTGATGTGGGATTTTCTAGTGTGTTTATCTATCCTCGGTGTTCTGCAAATTCCACAGCTGTTACTGACTATGGTTTATATACACGCATAGTTACTAAATTATTGTTTTTCCACTTCGATGCCTAGTGATTCCACTATCATTTGATGAATAACATATCTGTGCAGCCAAATAAATCTCTCTCTAGCATACATAGTCTTGTGTTACTATAAATGCTCCAAACGTAGTATTTCCTTCTGCGAGGAGCCCACTTATATATATATAATATATATATATATATATATATATATATATATATATATATATATATATATATATATATATATATATATATATACTTTAATAGGGTCATTATTATTTATTTGAAACCCTGAATGTTGGCAAAAAAAGGGAAGGATGATTTGGGATGTTCTGGTTTAGTGTAGGCTTTGCCAGTACCTCTTGGCGTACATATTTCCGGTTTATCCAGTACTGTCTGTAATGTGGGCTGTTAAATGGCCCTGGTATGTGAGAAACTAATTTCCTATGTTCCTTTGTTGTGTGTGTTTGTATTCCATGTTTTCTCTCATTGTGTTAGTTTGCTTTTCCCTAAAAATTATTTCTTCACTATGCTTTCGGCCATTAAGTAGTGTCATATCGTGTTCTCATAGGTCTCAACAACGGTTTGTGATAGTTTTTACATCTAAGTATCCATTACTTAAATAACACGGCCTTTTTCTCAGTATGTTGGAATACTGATACACAGGTATTTACATCTTATTCCATAGTTGCAAATTCCCTGGCATAATATGTATACATTGCATTTTTATTGTTTTTTCCTGTGGCACTTTGTCTTCTTTACTACAGTGTTTTGCCAAGTTTTCCTGGCTGCTCTGCTTCAGTATTATTAACTGCCACACTCTTGGGTTTTCCTAGTTATCCTACTGTGTATATTTCTTGTATCTCAACATTTTGTCCATGTTAATGTGTTCCTTCCCTATGCATCACTCTGTGTCTCACCTACCTTGTTCTGTGCCTCTGAATTGTCTGTCGACAGATTCACAAGGTCTCTTTTGACAGCTAATGGAGGCTGCTGGGGTGGTAATGGATGAAGGTTTCAGGGTAGTGAAGAAGGGTGGTAAGGGATAATGGAGGCTGTAGGGAAGGTAAACGGGTGGTGGGCAACACTGGTGACTGTAGTAGCGAGAGATGGAAATTGTAGTGGTGAGAAATGGAAGTGTGTGTGTGACAGATGATAGTAAGGACGGGAAGTTTTTTCTCTCTTTGAACATCCACCACTCTTACTCGACACTTGAATACTTTCAGTAGGACTGCAGTTTTCTAACTCATTTGTATTGAGAACCTTCCCCTCCTGTGAGCCACATCAGTCTACTAGCAGCCAGGTACTTATTTTAAATGCTAAATGGGCAAGGGCTTAAGGAATCTAACCCACACAGCTAGTCATTCCTGGAAATCGAACTTGTGACCTTTTCGTCATGAACCGTACGTATACTTTCACGAGTGAACTACACATCCCTTGTAAGGAATGGTATATGCGGTGGAAAGGTGGAGGAATGGATCATGGAATCATGATTGGGGAAGTACTCGCCAAGTTGTTTTCAGGGGTAGAGTCACATCTCCTGATCAATCATATTTACCTACTTCTGGCACCCTTGACCCAATTGTACCTACTCTGTAGGGCATTTGCCTCTTCCACTAGTGCAGAGGTTCCCACATGTATGTGTGTACCCTAGGGGTATGCAAAGGGATTTTCAGGAGGTAGTATTTCCTAAACAAATATAAATTTCTCTAATATTGAGGCAGTCTGGTTGAATAAAAGGAGTATTTCAGTGCCATATATACACAAAAATACATAGTAGATTCTTATTGTAAAAATATGAATTAAACATGTGTCCATTAATCATTAAAGATACGTACACCATTAGGTTATGTCTCTTAGTGTATGTATGCTGACTGTTCACTTTAATCCTTTTATTAGGGGTTAAAGTATTCCTATCTGGTGACATACAGCTTTAATGATCCTTGTGTAGTCGATAGGTTTTAAACCCCAATAAACACTTATTAGGTGTCAACATGACAGTATATTCTCTTTTAAGCATCATTAAGACTTAGTAATAATCTCGTGTTGAGGATCTCAGGGTGGTTCTATTTGGAATAATTATGGGCGTCCTCAACAGAGAATTTCCCAGAAACTAAATGAGTCTTATTTTATGTTCTGATTAATCATATGCAGTTCATGCTTGAATGAACGTATTTAAAAAATGTGTATGCATTTGTTTCATAAGTTTATCTTCTTTTTATAGGAGCTATACTGTTATATAACAAAGTTGTTTACTCCTAATAGGAGTACGTGTTGTTGCTCTATCTCTGTCTCTGTCAGACATTATTTATAGAAAGTTATTTTTCGATTATACAATGGGATATGTGGTTGATATTAATAAACGTCAAGAGGTACGCATTTGACAGTAGCTTGAGAATCACTGCCCTAGTGTTCTCCGTATCACCCCAAGGCTAAACTATTACTTCTTAAATGCTGTGTGGATTATCTCTATGTTGAGCTACGCTGACTCTCCTCGCATCTCAGAAACATCTGTACCTATTAACTTGTATAAAATATTCAAGGGAATCAGTCAATACTATATCCACCCAGCCAGATCCTCTTCTATTGTTGTAGGAACAGACTATTCCCTTTGGTTCTTGGAACAGTTGCTGTAAACCTTTTGGCTTTTACCTAGTTTATTTATTCAATTAGGTAATTCTGTGCTGGTGCTGCATGCTCAAATATAGCCTTAACCAAAGTATGGTAGTGTATAATGTTCTGAATGATTATTTCCTGAAAACACTTCTTAGGTAAGCTAATATTGTATATGCTGCTAAATTTATATAGTTGATGTGTACCTCTGATGATTATTTGGTGTGATGCTGACATATCATTCTTCTTATAAAATGACATGCAAAATTGTAATGATACAATTGTAAATAATTAGCAGAATGGTGTGGCATTTGACCCCATGTCAAGCCAGTCTTAAAACTAACAGGCCAGTGTGCTATCCACTGTACATAGTGCACTGGCCTGCTATATCTACCGTGTATAGCACATCTGGCCTGCTACTTTTAAGACTTGCTTGCCATTGGTTCGAACCCCACTCCATTTAGCGAGTTATTTCTTCTTATACTTTGCCCCCTCCCACCTCCCAGGTTGTATTCTGTATCTGGTCTTCTAATTTTCTTGTTTTTATTACTTTGCCGCTTGTATGAATGGAATTAAGTCACCTTCTAGAACATTCTTTCAGCCTATTAGTTGATCTCCAGTCTTCTCTGATTGTCACCCTTCATCATTAGTTTCACAGTGAAAATAACCTTTCTCTGGAATCTAATTTATATACAGTACATCAAGAACAGCAGGGGTGTAATATAGTTGGTAGAATTACTGACAATATATAAAGTAAAAGGACACAAGTGCAACATTTTATTGTGGCAATGTTTCGCTCTCCAGGAGCTTTGTCAAGCCGTTACAAACAGTACATGGACACAGAGGGTATATATAGGCTCGGAGTGAGGTGCAGTACTAGTGGTGGTAGTAGTAGTGATATAAGTGTACAACACCAAAATTTCACCAATCATCTCAAGAAGTTCAGGGATGCCCAACTAGTGATCAAAGAAACTAATTTCCGCAGACACAAGTGCCTTGAATCTTCACTAATAGCTGTTTCTAAAACAATTAAACAAAACAACGGCAGCTTCACCATCTGTCTTAGCAAGAATCCTCCTGAAAACAGTAAACCCTGCCATCACATAGTCTCTCCTGTTAATACTACACAAGCACATTACAGAGAATGAACATTGAAACAGGCCTTCTCTATCCAGCCTCCAATAGAAATATTTCTCTAACCTATTTTATGTTTCCCAAGTAATAGCTTCTATATCCTTTTACTCATGTACAAGTTAATTGTTCTAATATATTGTATTACTACTACTACTACTACCACTAGTATTGCACCTCACTCTGAGCCTATATATACCCTCTGTGTCCATGTACTGTTTGTAACGGCTTGACAAAGGTCCTGGAGAGCAAAATGTTACCACAATAAAATGTCACATTAGTTGCACTTGTGTCCTTTTACTTAACAGCACGGGTCCAAGCACTGTAAGGGAATCTTCTCAACACCCTTGCCTATGCTGATACCTTTCTATTACCCTGTCTTCTGTTCGCTAGGGATTCCTATATTCACTTTAGCACCTTACCTGGCAGTCTCGAGTGTGGTACAGTTTCATATGTTTTACCACAGGTGAGGAAGATGCAGTCTACCCAACCCTTCTGCTTTATTCCATCAAGTTATAAAACACTTTAAAAGATTTGTGAGATATTTCAATTTGCTAATTATCCCTTATGCATCTGTCTCTTTCAAAGAGCTTAATTATTGTTTTATCTTTTCTAGTACCTTAGTCTTTTCTAGTACCTTAGATCTTCCTGTATATGTTCCGTATATTTAGATCACATTTACAATTTTCCAGTTGTTTGGCTGTTGCCATTTGCTAAGATGTTGTATAGTTTCTCTCCTCTTCGAGGGATAAATGGTGGTGGTGATGGCTGGGGAAGCGAGAGATAAAATGTGTGTTGGCAATGAATGGTTTGATTGAGGGATTGTGATTCAGTAGTGATAGATGGCAAGCAGTGGTCTCTTTAAACTGTACTCCTACATAGTATCTCAGCAGCCATCAGTGCCAGTACAAATTAATAAGGCCACATACATTCTTAGTAATAACAGCTTTATCTGAGTTAGCAAATTTTATATAAAGTATTTTTATGGTTTATTTCTTGCTATATACTCATTCTACTCCTTGCATAGCTATGGGCTCTGGTAACCATAAAATGTACTGTACATTAATGCTATAATAGATTAAAGTGTTGGTACTAGTACCACACACCTGCACATAGCTTCCAGACTTGAGCACACAACATTAATTCTGCACAAAGAAAAAATAGAGGGAACAGGGCAATAATAGCAAGGTTGTGGGGTGAGCATATGGGGAAAATGGAGGGACTGAGTCTGTTAGGTTCTATATAGAGGAGAGTGAGAGAGGGAGTTCTGTATAACAGGAAAGTGAGGAACAGAGTTACAGCTGAGGAAAACTGAAGAATGATAGTGTGGAGGCAGTGCTGGAGGGGAGGGGGAGAAAGGGTTGATGGCGGGTTGGGGAGGATGGACAGAGGGTTAAGGGATGAAGCAAGATATGGGTTAGTAGTTCAGACATTGAGGGATGGGCTTTTAGGCTGGGAGGTAGGCTGTTTAGATCCTGAAAGGCTTGAACCTTTAAATTAGGCCTTTTTCTTATATTGTAATTTTTTATATCACAGGAATCACACAGTGCCTTACTGATTAAGATCCACAAAAAATATCTTTATTTGCATAATTACTGTAGTCTTGCAAGGTTAGTCTATAACATATAATTGAAATTTTTAGTAGTTTCTGCTCTCCATCATCATAGCGGTGTTTCAAATATCAGTTCCTTTTACAGTAATGTTCTTTTGCGAGTTATTTTTGCTAGTTTTATGGTTCATGACTCACGAAATGGCTAACGCGACGGGCTGGAGTTTTGAGACTCTGACCGCGGGTTCAATCCCAGCCGGGGTATGGTTAGTTTTATGGTGTTTGTCTTTTTTATTATATCTGGTTTATATCAAAAACCGGGTTATGTCATGGTTTTTGGAACCAGTTAATGATGTAGGGCAGGGTATGACTGTATGTATGTGTGTGTGTGTGTATATATAATCTCTCACACACACATGCATACATATCGGCCATTTCCCACCTAGGCAGGGTGATCTGAAAAAGAATTATGTTCACGTATGACAATTGCAAACAGCTCACGAGGGAATGAAAATTACTAGCTGAAGGTTTTTGTGGTTTTCAGTGATTCATGAGGAGATATGCAGTGTTACAAGTGGTTCCCATAGTTAGATTCAGTGGAAAGTTCTCAAGAGGTAGAATTTTGTACTCCATTTACCCCTTGCAACAGAGCAAAAGGCTTAGAGCTAGTTCTTTCCATTCCCAGTGTGTTGTTTTGCATGTGTTTGTATATTTTTATACATGTACATATAAACATGTATAAAAATATACAAACACATGCAAAACAATACACTGGGAATGGAAAGAACTAGCTCTAAGCCTTTTGCTCTGTTGCAAGGGGTAAATGGAGTACAAAATTCTACCTCTTGAGAACTTTCCACTCCACCTAACTATGGGAACCCCTTGTAGCACTGCATATCTCCTCATAAATCACTGGAGACCATGAAAATCTTCAGCTAGTAATTATCATTGCCTAGTGGCCTCTTTGCAATTACTGTCATGCATGAAAGGGCCAATGTGTGTGATGTGTATTTTATATGAGGAGGAAGAAAAAATATTTTGTTAACAAACTCCTGTATTTAGAAACAGTTTAACAAATGTCATTGTCAGTCTGCATCAGATCATTCAGTCAAGTCAATATCAATTTAATTTCTCTACAAAATACTTTAGGAAAAACAATGAATATCTACAAAATGTTAAATAAAAGGGCAATGGAGGTTGTGGCCCTGGACCACCGTACTGTACAGGTATGGTACAAAACTTGTGTTACAATCCACAGCCTGATCATCATGAAAGACACGTTGACTACAGGTAACCCTTGGGGCTGTACTGCAGTCTTGTGGGCCGCCCGCCCTGCACCACCCTCGGTAGAGGCGATTCCAGCAGCAGCAGCAGGTGGCCCAGCATAGCCCAGACTTAATCCTGGGCACTTGCATGTGCTGGACACCACCTGAGACCTAGTATGGCCTAGGGATGACTAGAGTCAGCGTGGGTCATCCTTTTTATCCGGGGGCCGTGGGTGAGCCGGTGAGGAGCCACGCATGGAGGAGATGAGAGGCGGAGGCAAACCAGGTCCAAGAGGTGGTGGCTGGGGGTGACCTGGATGTGACGGCCCGTGCATAGATCCCAGACCAGGCGGGTGCAAACCAGGAGGTCCGGGAGGCCCAGGACCCAGAGGAGGGCCACCTTTAAGTAAAGAGGTTGCCATATGTGAAACCGAGGGATGAGGTGGAAGTAGTGATGTAGGTTGGTAAAGTCCACCTGGAACTCCAGCCGCAGCTGCCAGGTGACTACGCTCAAAAAGTTCTCGAGCTGCAGCTGCCTGTTGCTGCTGGTGATGTTGTTCTCTATAACGTTCACTAAGTATCAAGGATGATAAAGGATTAGTGTGTAACATCTGTTCTTCACGGGCTGCCAGACTCATTCTTGGGTCACGCAAGGAATCCCTTAATAGAGCATCCCTGGCTGCTAGGTCATGTACTCTTGCTGCAGACATCTGTTCTTGTGCAGACCGATAAGGATCTCTAAACGGATCTGCCCATGCTCCTAGATGCGATGGACCACTTGCATGATATGAAGACGGGCCTAATAAACGGGCTCGCTCCAGATTGGCTGAAGTGGTTGCCATTGTTACAGCTAGAGAATGTGGTGGCAGCATACCCACAGATACTGGTGGTGGTAAAACGGGTGGTGGTATGCCATGCGTTAAATGACGAGGAGCTTCTTTTCCACCAACAATCATCACCTCATCTTTACCCTCTAGTTTAATTCGTGGATCATGTGTTCTAGACCCTGGTCTTGAGCTAGGTTGTGAATCTGGCCGTCCTTCTGTCTTCAAGCTTGATGATGGAATTGAACCAGGTGGTAGCTGACTGGAACCGTGTGAGGAAAGTTGATCTTTATGATCAGGTCGAAGTGGGGACCGTGAACTATCTCTACGGGGTACACCACGGTCGTGACTAGCATCCAAGGCACGAGCTACCCTATCCTTGTCAAGTTCAGCACGTCGCTCGCGTTCTCTCTCTCGCTCCTCTCGTTCTCTTCTTTCTTCACGTTCTCGTCTTTCTCTTTCTTCTCGTTCTCTCTTCTCCCTTTCCTCTCTTTCTCGGCGCTCTCTTTCTTCACGCTCTCGATTCAGTCTCTCTTCTTCACGACGTTCTCTCTCATACATCGCAGCATCAGGCTTGATGGGCCAAGGACCAGACGTACCATATGGTGTTGGGGCCCGTAACCTGTGGGGATGTACATATCTATTTTTAGTTATAAAAGCTCATTGAGAGAAAAATAACTTAAGAGTAATACCTAAAATTTTTAAAAATGCAACTACAGTATCAGCTTTCTCCACCTGAAGGCATCTAGCCTTGCTAGTTATCAAACCTGAGCTATGCTTTGAAACCATTATCCTTGGAAGTAAGGATGCATAAATAAATGTAGTGTATAAATACACCTGTTGATCACCCATTAAAAACTAGGGCAGAAAAAAATAAAGGTTATTTTCAAGATATCAGACACTTCATGAGATTGAAGGGGACACTGGCAACTTTTATACATAAAGGCATAGAAATGGAAAATTATAATGACACTTTCTATGCAAACACTTTGTGACTATTGTTTTATGCTGTGTGTACATATGTGTGTGTGTGTATACATTATACATATAGGAATGTACCAGAGCTTATAGTGGTATTGAAACTTTTGTATGGGTGAAAGAGAGATGGGTTTTGAATGCTTGCAGCACAAGAGAGACTAGAGGTAGCAGAATTGTCCTGTTTGAAAGCAGTGTGTGGTGTGAATATCAGAGTTTAAATCATTGACATTAATAGGCAATGCAGGATGATCAAATGTATAATTCAAAGAGCTGAGGAAGGGCCGAGATAATTTGGGCATGATTGAATAAATCTGGGGTGGAAGGTAGAACAAAGTTTTTTTTTTCCCCCAGGAATAGATGGTGGGAAGGGTGCAAGAAAATCTGAGTTTTAGGAGCTGGAGCTTCCAGCAAGCTTGTGCGAGCATGTTGGGAAAGGTGATATTATTATAATCAAGGGGGAAGCGCTAAACCCGGAGGATTATACAGCCTGGGGGGGGGGGGATGTGGAAGGCATTCAGGCTTAATTCGGGGAACTGGAGCACAGATCCAATTCCCTAAATCAAGAGCCCCTCACCAACATCAAGGAACCTTACTTGAGGGGAGGGAAAGGTGATAAGTAATTTTTAATGGACATGCTGTTGGAATGGGAGTACGGTAACTTTTATGAAGGGATTCAGGGAAACCAGTTAGCCAGACTAAAGTCCTGGAGGGAGAAAGGGCAGTACCTGAACTCTAGAGATGGTGGGGATGTTGCAGTATGACAGGCAATCCGATTGTGGTGTCAGCACACTTCTGACAGTATATCCATTAAAAACCACGCATTTTTTTCACTCGTATCTAACACATTCACGTGAACCTTCTAGATGCTCAAGCTCCTAAAACTCAGTCTCTTGTATCTCCTCCCTCCAACCATTCCTCATTGCCGACCTATCCCTGTCCATCCTCTCTACATGTTCAAACCACTTAGACAACCCCTCCTCAGCTCTCTGAATTATACTCTTAGTCACCCCACATTGCCTTTTAATTTCTATGCTCCAAATTCTCTGCACAATATTCACACCACACATTGTTCTTAAGCCTCCTTTTTGCTACACTGTAGCATTCAAAACTCATAAAAGTGTTAATACCACTATACTCTGGTATGTTCCCCTTGGTCTCTTCATATACTTTTCTTTTCACAAATATTTCAACACCACAACCACCTGTTCCCCCTCATGCATTCTATGGCTCACCTCATCTGCTGACATGGAAATCCCAAAATACATCCACTTCTTCCATACTCTATAATTCTTCTTCTTTCTTTCAACACACCGGCCGTATCCCACAAAGGCAGGGTGGCCAAAAAGAAAGTTTCTCTTTTTACATTTAGCAATATATACAGGAGAAGAGGTTACTAGCTCGTTGCTCCCGGCATTTCAGTTGCCTCTTACAACACGCATGGCTTACGGAGGAAGAATTCTGTTCCACTTCCCCATGGAGGTAAGAGGAAATAAACAAGAACTAGAAAGAAAATAGAAGAAAACCCAGAGGGGTGTGTATATACATGTTTGTACATGTATATGTAGTGTGACCTAAGTGTAAGTAGAAGTAGCAAGACGTACCTGAAATCTTGCATGTGTATGAGATAGAATGGTATAAGATAGAATGGTATGAGATAGAATGGTATAAAAAGAATAAAAAGACACCAGCAATCCTACCATCATGTAAAACAATCACAGGCTTCCGTTTTACACTCGCTTGGCAGGACGGTAGTACCTCCCTGGGCGGGTGCTGTCTACCAACCTACTACCTATATACTCCATAATTATATGGTATATTATAAAATACAGCCTCTCCTCACTTAGCAATGTACTCGATTACCGACGACTCGGACTTAGAGCAGGCTCTCTGACCAGTATGCTTACTTAAATAATGTATATTAGATCTCCTCTATTCTGTTTATTACAATATACAGTAAACCACTGTATAAACATTTAAAAATATACCATAAATGTTATAAATGGTGCAAAGGTGACATTAAAACAATATCAAAGATAGTTGACACAAACCCACTATTATAGTATGCTCCTCACTTAGTGACGAATTCGTTTACCGACATGGTCTTAGGAAAAGAACTCCATTGTAAAGTGAGGAGAGGCTGTACTGTACTGTACACATTAACATTCATAGGTGTGATGTTTCTAGAACATATAGAGTGGGGTTTGAAGTTCATTATAAGAATTTCAAAAGTAAAACTAGAAAATTAACTTTTTAATTTTGTGTAATGACTAAAACTTACTTGTAGTTTTAGTTTAACCAAGACTAACCACATGGTATGGATTAGTAGAATGATTGAAATTGAATTGTGACACGAGAAATGGACTCTGAAGTGTAACAGTACTACAGAACAATATAACTGAAATGTGAAGGAAAGTAGTGGAGTTATCAGAATGAGAGTACTCAGAATTAGATGTGCATATTATGAAGATAGTTATAAGTATTTTGCAGTATACCATACAATAACAAACTATCAGATATGAGAAGGAAAGATGAATCTAAAAAGTTTAGGGTTAGTGTGTTAGGCTTAATTGCTTGTGGTTCATTAAAGCCATTTAATTTACCCGTAAATTAACATCAAGTATACGTGAATATCTAAAATAAAGATAAAAGGAAACTCATTACTACACTGAGATAGATACAGTACATATGTGTATTCTTTGTGTGTTTACCTTGCTCAGGATAGTTTGAGACTAAAGATTTGTCATTCTCTATGAAAACTGAACTTTTACGGTGAGAGGACTGCAACAATGCTTTTATATTTATCAAAGGAAAAATATTAGACAGCCACAAAAAAAAAGCCACTATAAATTGACCATACATAAAGCTCTGGAGTCATGCAAAGGGAATTCAGAACAAAAAAGTACTAAGGACAGGGAATGGGTAACTGTATAGACATATCAAGAAAGACCAGAAGGGCTGAAATCACGTAAGATTTAGCAAGTCTGAGGAAAAATTGACATTCTGAAGAAAAGATTTGTGATCATTTCAGGCAAGGAATAGAACTAATCAGCAAAGGAACCAATATATTTATACATACATATTTTTTTTCAACAAGTTGGCCGTCTCCCACCGAGGCAGGGTGACCCAAAGAGAAAGAAAATCCCCAAAAAGAAAATACATGTACTTTCATCATCATTCAACACTTTCACCTCACTCACACATAATCACTGTTTTTGCAGAGGTGCCCAGAATACAACAGCTTAGAAGTATATACATTTAAAAATACACAATATATCTCTCCAAACTGCCAATATCCCAAACTCCTCCTTTAGAGTGCAGGCATTGTACTTCCCATTTCCAGGACTCAAGTCCGGTTATATAAAATAACCGGTTTCCCTGAATCCCTTCACTTATATATATATATATATATATCCTCCATGGGGAAGTGGAACAGAATTCTTCCTCCATAAGCCATGTGTGTTGTAAGAGGTGACTAAAATGCCAGGAGCAAGGGGCTGGTAACCCCTTCTCCTGTATTTATTACTAAATGTAAAAGGAGAAACTTTCGTTTTTCCTTTTGGGCCACCCGGCCTCGGTGGGATACAGCCGGTGTGTTGAAAGAAATATATATATATTCTAGGTAGTAGGTTGGTAAACAGCAACTGCCCAGGGAGGTACTACCATCCTGCCAAGCGAGTGTACAGCGAAAACCTGTAATTGTTTTACATGATGGTAGGATTGCTGGTGTCTTTTGTCTGTCTCATAAACATGCAAGATTTCAGGTACGTCTTGCTACTTCTTCTTACACTTAGGTCACACTACACATGCATATATATATATATATATATATATATATATATATATATATATATATATATATATATATATGTACACACCCCTCTGGGTTTTCTTAATAGTTCTTGTTCTTGTTTACTTCCTCTTACCTCCATGGGGAAGTGGAACAGAATTCTTCCTCCGTAAGCCATGCGTGTTATAAGAGGCGACTAAAATGCCGGGAGCAAGGGGCTAGTAACCCCTTCTCCCATATAAATTAATAAATTTAATAAGAGAAACTTTCGTTTTTCTTTTTGGGCCACCCTGCCTTGGTGGGATACAGCCGGTTTGTTGAGAAAAAAAATATATATATATACATGTATATAGAAGGCTATAATCACATGGGAGTGCATAAGAAATTGTCAAAGAGGGACAATGATAAATAAGAATGAATATTAGGGATGAAATTAATGCAAAGGAGAGTATGTAACAACCTCTCTCATTAAGCTTTTAGCATGGCCAGATTTTGTTATATTATGTTGGTTAACATTACTCTCAGTCCTCAAGTCAGGACGTTCTACACAACTTGAAGTATTTAAAAAAAAAATAATCCATTTGATGCTACCCAAGTGTCCTAGAAATTTATGTTATTTGGTAAGCTGGCTTTTCTTTTAAATTTACTGGACTTTCTACTGCATCTCATTATTTGTACTTTGAGTAGCAGTCATACAGGAATTACTCTGTTCATAGCCTTTAAATTACTGGAGATCACAAGCATCGGTTAAGAGTTATAGCTTGTTTGAAAAATGAAATTACAGTAGTTATTGTATTCTACAATTAACATGATAGACAAAATCTATGAATAGAGGCTTCAGTATTGCATAATCATATACGAAGAGAGACATATGTTGCATATTCATAAGAGCAAAACTCACAGAAGTAGCAATACGAAAAAAAAAAAAGATGCAAATTTGCAGCATAAAGATTCTTATTCAAAATCCAAGATCAGATACACTGATGAATAACAGGCTGTGAACTGCAGCTCTGGTTGTGGGAGAGCATCCCCCAAATGTGAAAGCAATACTCCTAGCAATAATAGAAGATACTACTATAGTTAAACTTTTTATAAACCTGAAGAGAATTTCCAACTTTTCACAAGGCACTAGTGGCAACTGCAAAAAGCTGAAAAATATAAAAACAGAAAATCTCATGAAATACATACAGCAATTTGGGCTAATGGCATAAGGTGAACCATCTACATTAACCATAAAGCTATCAGAAAACTGAAGGTGAGAAACAGAATGAATATCAAATCAGACAAGAGCTGGAATGAGCAAAATTCAGACGAGCTGCAGAAAGGCAACTGCAGTATGATAGACAAAATCTAGTCAAGTGGATAAAACAGGATGCTCCATGAAAATCATAATGAATAATAATTGGGATAACACTGAATGTTCTACAAAAATCATAAAGCATAATAATTGGTGGAGGAAGAAGCTGATTCATTTACAACTATATAACTAAGACAAGAGAGAAAGTAGAAAGCTTAAGGATGGCAGTTTGGAGTAAATAAAAAAAAGATTTTTGTCATACAGTGTCAAAAGTTTTGAAAATGCCCAAAGTTCTGGTAAAGGATGATTCTAAAAACGAATGCTTCAATAACTTTTACATTTCCATAAAATAACAATTTATTTCTAGTGCTTGTGCCTTCCTGTCATAAGGTATACATATTGTACTTTTTCATTCTTGTGTGCTTTGTTACAGTTCTTAATCTTTTCAGATTTTTTAATTCAGGAAAGAGTGGCCAAAGAAGAATAGTGAGTTGTGGCTAACCGTTTCAGACATTCCTTCAAGACTTAAACAAGTGAAGGCATTTTAATTTTCTGGGTGGGTTTGGGGTGTTAAAGGATTCAGCACGAGTTCAACATATAGATGTGACTACATTTATGGCAGGGAATGTTAAACCTTTAGGGATTATACAACGCTTGGGAGAATAGGAGGCATTCAGGTTTAATACATGAAAGAGGTAGGCAGGTCCAATTCCTTGGATCAACAGCCCCCTCACCAGCATCAAGGACTCTCCCTTGAGGGATCAAGATATAGATACATACATTAGTTTTGTCAGCAAAATAAATGGAAGTCTGGCAAAAATTGGAAAACGACAAACTTGCTGTTTAAATTGGTAAAGAAAACTAATAAGGTCACAAAATGCTACAAATTTACATATATATATACTGTGCTGCAAATATACATAGTATTTATTATATGTATAAAATTAATAAATTATTACTTAAAGGTGGCGTAGGGATGTGGTGAACCCATTGCCCACCACTCAGTTGTGCAAACATCCCCACATCCCCTGCGAGAAAGGGGGAAGAAATTGGGCTGGAGACCCATCTTCTCTATCTTCTCCCCACTAAAGGCCAAAACAGCCTCAGATCTGGGGCCTACGCCTGCCCGGGTTCCAGAAAGCAAAGGCAGGCACATATGGCTGTGTGGAATGTAAGAGGGATAAATGAGGAATGAAAAAGTTGAGAGTAGTGCAAGTTTTCAAAGATGGCCTCCTGTGCTTCAACTGTGTGAAGCTAATGCAAAAAGAAAGAATGAAAGGGTATTAAGAAGCAAGAAGAGCAATAGTGCAGGATTGTTTTAGTGATGGTGTAAAGAGTGGTAATTCATGGTAAGGCTCAAGGTGTGTGTGTATGTATTCATTGTGTCTGAGTGAAGTTCAAGTATACAAGGGTAAAGGAAGATTGCATATTTGCTGTGATAACATTTAAAATGAAGTTTCATTATCAACAGATTGTCAATTGAGACTGGTATGATATCATGAATTAAGAGAATAATTGTGATGAGTGATCTGAAAGGTTAAAGTGGAAAAGAACCTGAGAATGATGCACTGTTCCAGTACAACAGTGACTAAAAACTGAAAAATATAAATAATGAAGATGTGTATCACAAATGCTGTAAATATTTTAAGGACATGTATAGACCAAGTGTTTACACTGAAGCATATAAGTGAACAATATTTAGATAAAGCTAAGGAAGTTTTTGTTGCATTTATGGTTTTAGAAAAGGCATATGATAGGGTGGATAAGGGAGGAATGTGGCAGATGCTGCAAATGTATGGAATAGATGGTATGTTACCTACTGAAGTTAAGAGGTTTTTATGAGGATAGTGAGGCTCAGGTTAAGGTATGTAGGAGAGAGGGAAAATGTTATAGTAAAGGTAGGCCTTACACAGGGGCTGCATGATATTACCATGGTTCTTTAAAATACTTACAGATGGAGCTGTAAGAGAAGTGGGATTAAAAGATAATGATCCAATACAAAGTGGGAGTGTAACAAGTTGCTTTTTTGCCAATGACACGGTGCTCTTGGAAGATTCTGGAGAGAAGTTGTAAAGGGTGGTGGACGAATTTGGGAGGGTATGTAAAGGAAGGAAATTAAAAGTGAACATGGGAAAGAGGAAGGTGATAAGAGTAACAAAAAGTTTAGGTAATGGAGGATTGGATATCAAATGGGAAGGAAGGAGTATGGAAGAAAGGAATGTGTTCAGATATTTGGGAGTAGACTTGTCAGCATGAGGTGAACCATAGAAATGGTGAGGGGAAAAAAGGTGGGTGGTGTACTGAGGCATCTGTGGAGAGTGTGATCCATGGGGGCAAAATGGGGAATGTATCAGTGTGTAGTGGGACCAACACTTTTATGGATGTGAAGCATGGGTTTTGAAAGTTGCAGCAAGGAGGCTGAAGGCAGTGGAGATGTCATGTCTGAGGGCAATGTCTAGTTTGAATATTATGCAGTGAATTCGAAATCTGGAGATTAGAAAGAAGTGCAAGATTGATAAAAGTATTATCCAGAGGGCTCAGGAGGAGTTACTGAGGTGGTTTGGATAGTTAGAGCTGATGGGGCAAAATAGGATGACTTGGAGGGGATGTCCTAGGAAATATTGAGGGAGGAGGTAAAGGAGGTTTTGTGTGCAAGGGACCTGGACATTCAACAGGCATGTGTGAGCATGTAAGATAGGAGTGAAGCCAAGTGGTTTCTATGAATTGACGTGCTACTGGAATGTAAGCAAGGTAACACTTATGAAGGGATTCAAGCAAACTTGTTAGCCAGACTTGAGTCCTGGAGGTGGGAAGTATAGAGCCTGCACTCTGAAGGAAGGGTAGGAATATTTCAGTTTGGAGGTGCATCTGAGCTGTAGTGTCTGCATGCCTCTGGCAAGACAATAGAGTGATGGTGGAAGTGTTTCTTTTTTTGGGTCACCCTACCTCAGTGGGAGATGACTGGTTTAAAAGCAAAAATAAGCTTATTGATATGCACCAGTATACATGGTAACTACCATGGTGCAATAGTGGAGTGCATCTGAATGAACATTAGGGTGCAGTACATCATGTCATAATGTGATAAAAACAGTAACAGGGCTATGTTGAGGAATTTCTGAATAAATGCTGGTGCTGAGCAATATATGACTAGGTAACCAGTGGATAATGGTACCCCCAAAAGAGGCTAAGAGGTGAAATACCAAAGGTTAAAAAGCAAAAACTAAATTTTCCTAAGGAACTGTCCTCTCCATTTAAACCCCAAAAAAATGCTGGGCCTCTTTGTCTATAGAAAGTATCTGGGAGACAAGTCAGCTAAACACAATCCACTGAATCCCTTCCCACCAAAAAGATGCCCCAATTTTTAAAGAACCAATAATTACAAAAATTTTTGTAGGGGTTTTAAAACAAAATGATTGTGACAAATGAATCTGAATAACATGAGAGGCAAATTACAGAAATCTGGTAAAGAATACTAGGTAGGCATGTGGCATGCTGCAAACCTAACAGACTGAGGAAGCAAATTGTAGAATGAGGAGTGGATGAAAAAATTAATTCTGCAGATATAAAATGAGAGAATAAATTAGAAAAAAGTGCATAATGAAAGTTATGGGTATGTCAATAGATTAATACAGCAAAAAATGGAGAGACATTTAAAGCTAGCAAGGAAAATAAATCAAAACTTTACAAAAAATAAGCTTTTCTGGGGACACTAGTATGGAAGCACAACAAAGAAACATTAAATGTAAGTGAATATTATGGGACCAAGAGATTGTTAAATCATGAAGAAAAAATCTATAGGTGGTTTCAAAGTACTATAATGTGTGGCATTATTAAAAGAACTGCTTCTCTGACTATGGTCACCTTTAATATAATATAATATATCTTTATTTACTACAAATACATGTACATTGTTTTAGGTAGTAGGTTGGTAAACAGCAACCACCCAGGGAGGTACTACCGTCCTGCCAAATGAGTGTAAAACGAAAGCCTGTAATTGTTTTACATTATGGTAGGATTGCTGGTGTCCTTTTTTCTGACTCATAAGCATGCAAGATTTCAGGTACGTCTTGCTACTTTAACTTACACTTAGGTCACACTACACATACATGTACAAGCATATATATACAGGAAGGCCCCGCTTTACGGCGTTTCACTTTACGGCGTTCCGCTAATACGGACATTTCAAATTATGACCAAAACTCACTATACGGCTCCCCCCACCTGACTTTCTAATACGGTCACCGTGCCCCACCCTGTTTGTTTACATTCTCCATGAGCTCAGTAAGCACTAAGTCTCTCCATTTTGTCTGGAAACTCCAAAATTTCAAATGTTTTTAAAAGTTATTTCATATTTTATATATACTCTGA
The DNA here is from genome assembly GCF_038502225.1 of Cherax quadricarinatus. Classification (NCBI taxonomy): domain Eukaryota; kingdom Metazoa; phylum Arthropoda; class Malacostraca; order Decapoda; family Parastacidae; genus Cherax; species Cherax quadricarinatus. Next base: position 11,851,435 of record NC_091371.1, on the reverse strand, counting down.
TAATTATACTTATGTATACCTGTACCTAAATAAACTTACATACATCGAGTCATTTAAATGTCGTATATTACGTTAATATACACATTTTCATTAATCCATCCATGATATTTTTTTCAAAATTATATAATAAACACGATGCATAACATATAAATAAGATAAATACACCCCACAGTAGAATAAATAAACAAATGTGAGATGTCGTAGCAGACGACTTGCACAAGTGGTGATAATAACAATACTGAGTCTCATTAAATGTCGTATATTACGGTAATATACACATTTTCATTAATCCATCCATGATATTTTTTTCAAAATCATATAATAAACACGATGCATAACATATAAATAAGATAAATACACCCCACAGTAGAATAAATAAACAAATGTGAGATGTCGTAGCAGACGACTTGCACAAGTGGTGATAATAACAATACCGAGTCTCATTAAATGTCGTATATTACGGTAATATACACATTTTCATTAATCCATCCATGATATTTTTTTCAAAATTATATAATAAACACGATACATAACATAAAAAGATGATAAATACACCCCACAATAGAATAAATAAACATAAATATAAGATGTGGGAGCCACATAACTTGTACAAGTGACGCCAAGAATAACATTTTCTCTAATCTAACATAAGAGTAAATGTGTTACTGGGGGTAACTGTAGAAAATTATTCCTTTCGTATGTATGTAAGTAAGTTTATTCAGGTATACACAAATACAGTTACATAGATTATCATACATAACAACATACGTGTAGAGAACCTAGGATAACCCAAAAAAGTCAGTGTGACTTATTTCCATTGCCTTCACTCAGAGCTTCATTTCTTCTCAAAATGATGTTACATGAGAATGGGAGTGTTCTTCTTTATTAATTCTACCGTATCAATGTAGAGACAACCTGTACACAATGTAACTTGTACACAAACCAGACGTGTACACTTCGTTTGTTTACAAAACTTACCTTCGCCTGGTTTGTTTACATAACTGCGCCTGCCCCCTCTCATGTATTCATTCTTTCTCTCTCTCATTTATTCGTTTTATCTCATTTACTTACTCCTGACCCTACATTAAGACTACAAATATTTTAAGGTAAGTAATGAGTGAACTGTATATACATTTTATCGCTCTGGGATGCTTAAATATCATAGAATAGTATGTGTGGGTGGGGTGGCCTGGTGAGGCTATTACAATACATACCACACTTGATTTCTTACAATAAATACTACTTGTCTCACCCTAGATTAAGACTATAAATATTTTAAGGTAAGTAATGAGTGCACTATGTGTGTATTGTACCTTTTTATTGTTTTTTGATGCCTGGTTCTATTGCTAACTTAATATATGTTAGTGTAAACTTGTTATCTAGTGTTTGTATGCATTTATAAGTGGAAAAAAAGGGTGTTCCACTTTACGGCGATTTCCGCTTTACGGCGGTAGCCTGGAACCTAACCCGCCGTATAAGTGGGGCCTTCCTGTATATATACACACCCCTGTGGGTTTTCTGCTATTTTCTTTCTAGTTCTTGTTCTTGTTTATTTCTTATCTCCATGGGAAAGTGGAACAGAATTCTTCCTCCGTAAGCCATGCGTGTTGTAAGAGGCGACTAAAATGTTTGGGGCAAGGGGCTAGTAACCCCTTCTCTTGTATAAATTACTAAATTTAAAAAGAGAAACTTTCGTTTTTCTTTTTGGGCCACCCTGCCTTGGTGGGATACGGCCGGCTTGTTGAAAAAAAAAAAATTTACATATACAGGTCCGCCATCACAAATCCGGCAATCAGTTACTTGGTTCCTTCAGTTATTCGGCACTAATTTTGGCTAGCATAATTTCAAATTTCCAGGGTCACCACACTAACCTGCTGGTACTGTTTGGTGGTGCTACTTGTTGCATAAGTCATTCCAATTTCTTTTTCTCCATTTATTGTTTTAACCTGCTTACTTTTAGCCCTAGCCATGGTTCCAATGAATAAAAGAAATGCTTCTCATTATGTAAAGCACCTACACAGTACATTATCCATTAAAGATAAGGTGGCTTTCAAGCCACTGTCGGTTGCCATGAGCTCAGTCTCATGAAGCAGGAGAATATGCTTTATTATTACGCTAATATCAACACTACAGCTTATTTGCCTATCACAATTGATCTAATATGACATAAGAAACAATATAAATAACATAAAACGTGTTAAATACTCCAGAATGAATAATATTTGGCATAACACCGAGCAGTTCGACGGAGGTATGAAGAGGATATAGTAAACAAATACCATTCTCCTATCCTTGTCTTGGTGGCTTATATTAGAGAAAATGGAGTGTAGCACAGGGCTAATTGTGATATACACTCGTACTCCACCATAAACATGAAACAAAAAAGTTATTTTCTCTATAGATTATCACACATAGCAGCATATGTGTCGAGAACCTAGGATAACCCCAAGAAAGTCAACGTGGCTTATTTTTAGTACCTGGCTTGGGTTAGCCATATATGATTTTTGGTAAATATTCGATTCCCAGCCAGGGTAGAAACATTAGGCGTGTTTCTTTACACCTGTTGTCTATGTTTACCCATCAGTAAATGGGTACCTGGGTGTTAGTCAACTAGTGTGGGTGTTATCCTGGGACACTGACCTAATTTTCTTGAATTTTTATTATTATCACACTGGTCGATTCCCACCAAGGCAGGGTGGCCCGAAAAAGAAAAACTTTCACCATCATTCACTCCATCACTGTCTTGCCAGAAGGGTGCTTTACACTACAGTTTTTAAACTGCAACATTAACACCCCTCCTTCAGAGTGCAGGCACTGTACTTCCCATCTCCAGGACTCAAGTCCGGCCTGCCGGTTTCCCTGAATCCCTTCATAAATGTTACTTTGCTCACACTCCAACAGCACGTCAAGTATTAAAAACCATTTGTCTCCATTCACTCCTATCAAACACGCTCACGCATGCCTGCTGGAAGTCCAAGCCCCTCGCACACAAAACCTCCTTTACCCCCTCCCTCCAACCCTTCCTAGGCCGACCCCTACCCCGCCTTCCTTCCACTACAGACTGATACACTCTTGAAGTTATTCTGTTTCGCTCCATTCTCTCTACATGTCCGAACCACCTCAACAACCCTTCCTCAGCCCTCTGGACAACAGTTTTGGTAATCCCGCACCTCCTCCTAACTTCCAAACTACGAATTCTCTGCATTATATTCACACCACACATTGCCCTCAGACATGACATCTCCACTGCCTCCAGCCTTCTCCTCGCTGCAACATTCATCACCCATGCTTCACACCCATATAAGAGCGTTGGTAAAACTATACTCTCATACATTCCCCTCTTTGCCTCCAAGGACAAAGTTCTCTGTCTCCACAGACTCCTAAGTGCACCACTCACTCTTTTTCCCTCATCAATTCTATGATTCACCTCATCTTTCATAGACCCATCCGCTGACACGTCCACTCCCAAATATCTGAATACGTTCACCTCCTCCATACTCTCTCCCTCCAATCTGATATTCAATCTTTCATCACCTAATCTTTTTGTTATCCTCATAACCTTACTCTTTCCTGTATTCACCTTTAATTTTCTTCTTTTGCACACCCTACCAAATTCATCCACCAATCTCTGCAGCTTCTCTTCAGAATCTCCCAAGAGCACAGTGTCATCAGCAAAGAGCAGCTGTGACAACTCCCACCCTGTGTGTGATTCTTTATCTTTTAACTCCACGCCTCTTGCCAAGACCCTCGCATTTACTTCTCTTACAACCCCATCTATAAATATATTAAACAACCACGGTGACATCACACATCCTTGTCTAAGGCCTACTTTTACTGGGAAAAAATTTCCCTCTTTTCTACATACTCTAACTTGAGCCTCACTATCCTCGTAAAAACTCTTCACTGCTTTCAGTAACCTACCTCCTACACCATACACTTGCAACATCTGCCACATTGCCCCCCTATCCACCCTGTCATACGCCTTTTCCAAATCCATAAATGCCACAAAGACCTCTTTAGCCTTATCTAAATACTGTTCACTTATATGTTTCACTGTAAACACCTGGTCCACACACCCCCTACCTTTCCTAAAGCCTCCTTGTTCATCTGCTATCCTATTCTCCGTCTTACTCTTAATTCTTTCAATTATAACTCTACCATACACTTTACCAGGTACACTCAACAGACTTATCCCCCTATAATTTTTGCACTCTCTTTTATCCCCTTTGCCTTTATACAAAGGAACTATGCATGCTCTCTGCCAATCCCTAGGTACCTTACCCTCTTCCATACATTTATTAAATAATTGCACCAACCACTCCAAAACTATATCCCCACCTGCTTTTAACATTTCTATCTTTATCCCATCAATCCCGGCTGCCTTACCCCCTTTCATTTTACCTACTGCCTCACGAACTTCCCCCACACTCACAACTGGCTCTTCCTCACTCCTACAAGATGTTATTCCTCCTTGCCCTATACACGAAATCACAGCTTCCCTATCTTCATCAACATTTAACAATTCCTCAAAATATTCCCTCCATCTTCCCAATACCTCTAACTCTCCATTTAATAACTCTCCTCTCCTATTTTTAACTGACAAATCCATTTGTTCTCTAGGCTTCCTTAACTTGTTAATCTCACTCCAAAACTTTTTCTTATTTTCAACAAAATTTGTTGATAACAGCTCACCCACTCTCTCATTTGCTCTCTTTTTACATTGCTTCACCACTCTCTTAACCTCTCTCTTTTTCTCCATATACTCTTCCCTCCTTGCATCACTTCTACTTTGTAAAAACTTCTCATATGCTAACTTTTTCTCCCTTACTACTCTCTTTACATCATCATTCCACCAATCGCTCCTCTTCCCTCCTGCACCCACTTTCCTGTAACCACAAACTTCTGCTGAACACTCTAACACTACATTTTTAAACCTACCCCATACCTCTTCGACCCCATTGCCTATGCTCTCATTTGCCCATCTATCCTCCAATAGCTGTTTATATCTTACCCTAACTGCCTCCTCTTTTAGTTTATAAACCTTCACCTCTCTCTTCCCTGATGCTTCTATTCTCCTTGTATCCCATCTACCTTTTACTTTCAGTGTAGCTACAACTAGAAAGTGATCTGATATATCTGTGGCCCCTCGATAAACATGTACATCCTGAAGTCTACTCAACAGTCTTTTATCTACCAATACATAATCCAACAAACTACTGTCATTTCGCCCTACATCATATCGTGTATACTTATTTATCCTCTTTTTCTTAAAATATGTATTACCTATAACTAAACCCCTTTCTATACAAAGTTCAATCAAAGGGCTCCCATTATCATTTACACCTGGCACCCCAAACTTACCTACCACACCCTCTCTAAAAGTTTCTCCTACTTTAGCATTCAGGTCCCCTACCACAATTACTCTCTCACTTGGTTCAAAGGCTCCTATACATTCACTTAACATCTCCCAAAATCTCTCTCTCTCCTCTGCATTCCTCTCTTCTCCAGGTGCATACACGCTTATTATGACCCACTTCTCGCATCCAACCTTTACTTTAATCCACATAATTCTCGAATTTACACATTCATATTCTCTTTTCTCCTTCCATAACTGATCATTTAACATTACTGCTACCCCTTCCTTTGCTCTAACTCTCTCAGATACTCCAGATTTAATCCCATTTATTTCCCCCCACTGAAACTCTCCTACCCCCTTCAGCTTTGTTTCGCTTAGAGCCAGGACATCCAACTTCTTTTCATTCATAACATCAGCAATCATCTGTTTCTTGTCATCCGCACTACATCCACGCACATTTAAACAACCCAGTTTTATAAAGTTTTTCTTCTTCTCTTTTTTAGTAAATGTATACAGGAGAAGGGGTTACTAGCCCATTGCTCCCGGCATTTTAGTCGCCTCATACGACACGCATGGCTTACGGAGGAAAGATTCTTTTCCACTTCCCCATGGACAATAGAAGAAATAAAAAAGAACAAGAGCTATTTAGAATAAGGAGAAAAACCTAGATGTATGTATATATATATATGCATGTGCGTGTCTGTGAAGTGTGACCAAAGTGTAAGTAGGAGTAGCAAGATATCCCTGTTATCTAGCGTGTTTATGAGACAGAAAAAGAAAACCAGCAATCCTACCATCATGCAAAACAGTTACAGGTTTTTGTTTCACAGTCATCTGGCAGGACGGTAGTACTTCCCTGGGTGGTTGCTGTCTACCAACCTACTACCTGAAATGCTCAGCATAACAAGTGCTTTTCTATATAGGAGTATGATGTCAGCTAGGCCTGTATACCTTGTACATGTACATGTAGTAAATAAAGATTTATATTATTATTATTTTCTCAGTTGTTTGCTGGGTTATCTTATTCAAACTTGGGCAATGTATGATGGAAAGATACTTCTTCACGTACACCAAAAATGAAAGAAATCAGACCATAAATAGCTGAGTTCACCTCTCATTCATTAGCGGTATATTTTTGTATGGTTGTTATGGTTATATTCTCATTTTTTCGGTCTCATTTGATAGAATGAAAGATATATTACAGAAATAGATATGATTTTGATTGCTTTCATGACGAAAAGTACCTTGAAATTGCGCTCACATTAGCGAAAATGTTCTATTCTTTAGCGAAGCTCAAGAGTAAAAAATACCTGTCTACCTGCCAGTCTAAATTCCAGTACGGAGTCAAGAATGGATTGACATTATTTATACAATTATTACAATAATGCAGTAGTCTGCATAACAGTAAATCTTCTATTTTTTTTTTTTTGTGAATAAAAATTCCAAATGGTAAGCAAGAGTAATATAAGAGGGGCCTGGAGCCGTGACTAATGAAGAGAGAAAATGTTATTTTAGTGCCAGGAATGTCTGCATTGTTTATTCTGGACCCTATTTTGAAACTGGCATCTGTTGAAACTTGTGTGAAATCAGCCAAATTGCCAATTTCTGACCACTTTATTGGGTAGTTGAAATAAGTGAATGGGCAGTTTCTTGTACTCAGTTGACAGACTAGAAGCAAATAAGTTTATTCAGGTATACACAAATACAGTTACATAGATTATCAAGATTATCATACATAGCAGTGTATGTATAGAGAACCTAGGATAACCCAGAAAAGTCAAAGTGACTTATTTCCAGTACCTGGCTTGGGCTTGCCATATATGATTTTTGGTAAATATTTTTTTTTCTCGGTTGTTTGTTGGGCTATCTCATTGAAACTTGGGCAATGTATGATGGAAAGATGCTTCTTAACGTACAATAAAAATAAAAAAGACGGACAATAAATAAGGGAGTTCACTTCTCAGCCATTAGCCGCCTCTTTGCAGTATATTTTCGTATGGTTTTTATGGTTGTATTCTCATTTTTTGGACTCATTTGATAGAATGGAAGATATATTACAGAAATTGACATGATTTTGATTGCTTTCATAATGAAAAGTACCTTGAAATTGAGCTCAAAGTAGCGGAAATGTTCGATTTTTGCCGATGTTCATTGAACTGTGTAAGTCAAGTTGGTTAATTTTATTAAGTGTATTCTAACCTAACCACTCTGTAATCCAGCAAACTCAGTAATCCGGCACACTACAGGTCCCAATGATGCACGGATTTGTGATGGAGGACCTGTACAGTGGAACTTCATTTTTCGGCTGCTTTACGAGCCGATTCGTATTTAGGCCAGTTTTTGGGCAGAAATTTTCCTCCGTATTTCGGCCGGTGCCTCGTAAGTCGGCCGTATTACATGCATTAGCCTGCCTCTCTGGCAGGAGAGGATGCAAAATTCCCCCTTATGGGAGGTTTCTTGGACAGGGGAGTTTGATCTAGGGAACTGGATCTGTGCTGCAGTGTATACTCATTACTTACCTTAAAATATTTGTAGTCTTAGTGGTCTTAATATAGGGTGCAAGGTGAATAGTAAGATAGGTAGGTATCAAAGTGTGGTAGGTATGTAACCCCCATCTGGCCACTCTACCCCACATTATATATTAGGCATTTAAGTGCCCTAGAGCAATAAAATGCATATACAGTACACTCATTACTTACCTTAAAATATTTGTAGTCTTAATGTAGGGTGAGAGGTAAGTAAACAAGATTAAATGAATAAACGAGAGAGCGAGTGAGAGAGAATGAGTACATGAGAGTGTAGAAGGTTTGTGAGTTTTGTAAACAAACTAATTGTTGTTGTTACCAGCCCGGACACGAATGGATTTTGTTCACTCCGTCAAGCTGACTGGAAAAATATCTCATATTTATGTTAATTTATATGTTTACATGTTACGTAGCATGTTTATTATATAATTTTGAAAAAATATCATAGATGGATTAAGCAAAATGTCTATATTAATGTTTTACATGACATTTAATGTGCCTCAAAGTGGAGTTTCAGTGGGGGGAAATAAATGGGATTAAATCTGGAGTATCTGAGAGAGTTAGAGCAAAGGAAGGGGTAGCAGTAATGTTAAATGATCAGTTATGGAAGGAGAAAAGAGAATATGAATGTGTAAATTCAAGAATTATGTGGATTAAAGTAAAGGTTGGATGCGAAAAGTGGGTCATAATAAGCGTGTATGCACCTGGAGAAGAGAGGAATGTAGAGGAGAGAGAGAGATTTTGGGAGATGTTAAGTGAATGTATAGGAGCCTTTGAACCAAGTGAGAGAGTAATTGTGGAAGGGGACCTGAATGCTAAAGTAGGAGAAACTTTTAGAGAGGGTGTGGTAGGTAAGTTTGGGGTGCCAGGTGTAAATGATAATGGGAGCCCTTTGATTGAACTTTGTATAGAAAGGGGTTTAGTTATAGGTAATACATATTTTAAGAAAAAGAGGATAAATAAGTATACAAGATATGATGTAGGGCGAAATGACAGTAGTTTGTTGGATTATGTATTGGTAGATAAAAGACTGTTGAGTAGACTTCAGGATGTACATGTTTATAGAGGGGCCACAGATATATCAGATCACTTTCTAGTTGTAGCTACACTGAGAGTAAAAGGTAGATGGGATACAAGGAAAATAGAAGCATCAGGGAAGAGAGAGGTGAAGGTTTATAAACTAAAAGAGGAGGCAGTTAGGGTAAGATATAAACAGCTATTGGAGGATAGATGGGCTAATGAGAGCATAGGCAATGGGGTCGAAGAGGTATGGGGTAGGTTTAAAAATGTAGTGTTAGAGTGTTCAGCAGAAGTTTGTGGTTACAGGAAAGTGGGTGCGGGAGGGAAGAGGAGCGATTGGTGGAATGATGATGTAAAGAGAGTAGTAAGGGAGAAAAAGTTAGCATATGAGAAGTTTTTACAAAGTAGAAGTGATGCAAGGAGGGAAGAGCATATGGAGAAAAAGAGAGAGGTTAAGAGAGTGGTGAAGCAATGTAAAAAGAGAGCAAATGAGAGAGTGGGTGAGATGTTATCAACAAATTTTGTTGAAAATAAGAAAAAGTTTTGGAGTGAGATTAACAAGTTAAGAAAGCCTAGAGAACAAATGGATTTGTCAGTTAAAAATAGGAGAGGAGAGTTATTAAATGGAGAGTTAGAGGTATTGGGAAGATGGAGGGAATATTTTGAGGAATTGTTAAATGTTGATGAAGATAGGGAAGCTGTGATTTCGTGTATAGGACAAGGAGGAATAACGTCTTGTAGGAGTGAGGAAGAGTCAGTTGTGAGTGTGCGGGAAGTTCGTGAGGCAGTAGGTAAAATGAAGGGGGGTAAGGCAGCTGGGATTGATGGGATAAAGATAGAAATGTTAAAAGCAGGTGGGGATATAGTTTTGGAGTGGTTGGTGCAATTATTTAATAAATGTATGGAAGAGGGTAAGGTACCTAGGGATTGGCAGAGAGCATGCATAGTTCCTTTGTATAAAGGCAAAGGGGATAAAAGAGAGTGCAAAAATTATAGGGGGATAAGTCTGCTGAGTATACCTGGTAAAGTGTATGGTAGAGTTATTATTGAAAGAATTAAGAGTAAGATGGAGAATAGGATAGCAGATGAACAAGGAGGCTTTAGGAAAGGTAGGGGGTGTGTGGACCAGGTGTTTACAGTGAAACACATAAGTGAACAGTATTTAGATAAGGCTAAAGAGGTCTTTGTGGCATTTATGGATTTGGAAAAGGCGTATGACAGGGTGGATAGGGAGGCAATGTGGCAGATGTTGCAAGTGTATGGTGTAGGAGGTAGGTTACTGAAAGCAGTGAAGAGTTTTTACGAGGATAGTGAGGCTCAAGTTAGAGTATGTAGGAAAGAGGGAAATTATTTCCCAGTAAAAGTAGGCCTTAGACAAGGATGTGTGATGTCACCGTGGTTGTTTAATATATTTATAGATGGGGTTGTAAGAGAAGTAAATGCGAGGGTCTTGGCAAGAGGCGTGGAGTTAAAAGATAAAGAATCACACACAAAGTGGGAGTTGTCACAGCTGCTCTTTGCTGATGACACTGTGCTCTTGGGAGATTCTGAAGAGAAGTTGCAGAGATTGGTGGATGAATTTGGTAGGGTGTGCAAAAGAAGAAAATTAAAGGTGAATACAGGAAAGAGTAAGGTTATGAGGATAACAAAAAGATTAGGTGATGAGAGATTGAATATCAGATTGGAGGGAGAGAGTATGGAGGAGGTGAATGTATTCAAATATTTGGGAGTGGACGTGTCAGCGGATGGGTCTATGAAAGATGAGGTGAATCATAGAATTGATGAGGGGAAAAGAGTGAGTGGTGCACTTAGGAGTCTGTGGAGACAAAGAACTTTGTCCTTGGAGGCAAAGAGGGGAATGTACGAGAGTATAGTTTTACCAACGCTCTTATATGGGTGTGAAGCATGGGTGATGAATGTTGCAGCGAGGAGAAGGCTGGAGGCAGTGGAGATGTCATGTCTGAGAGCAATGTGTGGTGTGAATATAATGCAGAGAATTCGTAGTTTGGAAGTTAGGAGGAGGTGTGGGATTACCAAAACTGTTGTCCAGAGGGCTGAGGAAGGGTTGTTGAGGTGGTTTGGACATGTAGAGAGAATGGAGTGAAACAGAATGACTTCAAGAGTGTATCAGTCTGTAGTGGAAGGAAGGCGGGGTAGGGGTCGGCCTAGGAAAGGTTGGAGAGAGGGGGTAAAGGAGGTTTTGTGTGCGAGGGGCTTGGACTTCCAGCAGGCATGAGTGAGCGTGTTTGATAGGAGTGAATGAAGACAAATGGTTTTTAATACTTGACGTGCCATTGGAGTGTGAGCAAAGTAACATTTATGAAGGGGTTCAGGGAAACCGGCAGGCCGGACTTGAGTCCTGGAGATGGGAAGTACAGTGCCTGCACTCTGAAGGAGGGGTGTTAATGTTGCAGTTTAAAAACTGTAGTGTAAAGCACCCTTCTGGCAAGACAGTGATGGAGTGAATGATGGTGAAAGTTTTTCTTTTTCGGGCCACCCTGCCTTGGTGGGAATCAGCCAGTGTGATAATAATAAATAAAATTACCATGACATCTTCAAGACTAATAACACACTCTTTGTGATTTTAACGTGTACCTGCACGCCAGCACAGGTGCAAGACGTGGAGTTTAAAGCTGTTCAGTTAAGTGACAAAGTGTAGCATTAAGAGTGTAGCAATTAAGCGATTAGGCAATAGGAAAAGGAAGAAACGAAATAAACTCCTGACAGCATAAGCCTCTCTGCCTATCTTCTGCAAGGTATGTAAATGGTGTACATACAGCTGTTCATTTCTTATGAAAGAAGTGATCTAATGCAGTTAGCCTCACAAACTCCGTTTTCTCTTATACTAACAGGTCTGAAGGAGGAAAGAGTGGGAAGACGTTTTCATAGCTGGAGCAAGAATGCCTGTGACACCATCCTGCCCCGCCACCACATATGTAATGACATACGTGCATATTTTATTCATTCTAGATTATTATGATCAAAAAGAAGCACTAAGCCACAAGGACTATACAGCGCTGCAGGGCAGGAAGGAAGCGAGGGCATCAGGTGGCAAAAGGGAGATGGATGAGTAATAGGTTACGGATAACAGCGGGGTAGTGGATGGTGAAAGGGTAAAGGGCAGCAAGAGACTGAACTAGAAAGGGCTGAGGGGAGAGCAAAAAGTATCATCAGAGTTTGTGGAGTAAATCAGTCGTTGTCAAGAAGTCAATGAGAGAGTCAGGATTAAAGAAGGGTCCATCAGCAAGAAGGGAAGGTAAAGAGAGAGTAGTAGAACGAAGACGACGTTGGAGGTAAATTCTGCGTGCTCGTTGATAGAGAGGGCAGTCTAACAGAATGTGGCTAATCGATACTGGAACTTGAGATGAATTGTGATAGATAAATAAGCTGTAGAGTTGATATTAGTGTCATATTGAAGGAGTATCATGTCCTGCCTCCAAACAAACTGTCCTCCTCCTGGAACGGATTAATTTTATTTACGTTAACTCTTATGGGAAATATTGCTTCGAATTTAGGCCGACCTTCTGGAACAGATTACGGTAGTATATATATATATATATACCGACATCAAAATCAAGGGTAGCAACTAATTATATCTGTTTTATTATGTTACACTTGAAAACAGATAAGGCTATATTAAAAAAATGTTTATTCAATACAGCTTAAGGGAAGATAGACATTTTATTTCATCACCTGTATTTTAGAACTGGTTATTGTTTGCAATGCTGAAATAAAAAAAAAATGTAAATTCCACTCATCACTTTAGCACTTTAAAAAGCTGAGCCACATAATTCGATAAATCAAATTATAAAATACTCTACACCAATAAGTAGCCTATTGTGACCTTAATGCAGCCTATTATGACTGAAGTACAAATAATGCATATGTATGATGAACATACACAACATATCAGACAATCCTTTTATTTTGAGCTGTATGAAGATGGTTTAAAGACATGCGAGCAAACACTAGGACATGATTCACGAAATTGTAATAACACGATTGTAAATAAACCATGGAACAGGTGGGCTTTGAACTAGGTCATATTTATTAGACATATCTGTACCTGATCACTTCTAACCATTTATTTGAAAATGTTTTGGCTCTGGAACCTTCATCACTTCTAACATAAGTGATAAAGGTCCCAGGACTGAAATGTTTTCTTATAAATATATCCTAGTGTTTGCTAATGTATTTTTAAACCACTTTGTGGTATCAATTACCAAGGTTCATAACATACTATATGATGATGCACAATGGCAGAGGATATCCTAAGATGAAAGTTAGGTTGATAACAATTAGATCAAGATAATTTATTTACTACGGTTTAGAAATAAGGAATTGGATGAAAAGGACTGCAAAGAAATTTGTGAAAAAGAAGTAAAAATTGGCTACTGACTGGTAAACAACCAGCATCAAAGAAAGTTAAGGGGAAAGAATTACAAAGGAAAGATCCTCTGAAAGCAAAATAGAACAGCCTATGTTATATTCTTCTTGAGCTGTCTGAAAATTTGTCTACTCTGGACACCCCTTCAAGAGGGAGGGAAGGAAGCACAAGAAATCCTTAAGAGAAACAGTTTCACTACAAAGTAGCTATATATGAGGCACAACTAAGTTTTTTCTCAATCTTTTATCTACCTAGTGTAAATTGCAAAAGAATATGTAAAATAATTTATATAGAGAAGGCTCATTTGTATATAAAGAAATTTTTTTTTTTTTTTTTTTCATTTGTCACTCGCACATTATCACTGTTTTTGCAGAGGTGCTCAGAATACAACAGTCTAGAAGCATACACATATAAAGATACACAACATATCCCTCCAAACTGCCAATATCCCAAACCCCTCCTTTAAAGTGCAGGCATTGTACTTCCCATTTCCAGGACTCAAGTCCGACTATATGAAAATAACCGGTTTCCCTGAATCCCTTCACTAAATATTACCCTGCTCACACTCCAACAGATCGTCAGGTCCCAAGTACCATTCGTCTCCATTCACTCCTATCTAACACGCTCACGCACGCTTGCTGGAAATCCAAGCCCCTTACCCACAAAACCTCCTTTACCCCCTCTCTCCAACCCTTTCGAGGACGACCCCTACCCCGCCTTCCTTCCCCTATAGATTTATATGCTTTCCATGTCATTCTACTGTGATCCATTCTCTCTAAATGACCAAACCACCTCAACAACCCCTCTTCTGCCCTCTGACTAATACTTTTATTAACTCCACACCTTCTCCTAATTTCCACACTCCGAATTTTTTGCATAATATTTACACCACACATTGCCCTTAGACAGGACATCTCCGCTGCCTCCAACCGTCTCCTTGCTGCTGCATTTACCACCCAAGCTTCACACCCATATAAGAGTGTTGGTACTACTATACTTTCATACATTCCCTTCTTTGCCTCCATAGATAACGTTTTTTGACTCCACATATACCTCAACGCACCACTCACCTTTTTTCCCTCATCAATTCTATGATTAACCTCATCCTTCATAAATCCATCCGCCGACACGTCAACTCCCAAGTATCTGAAAACATTCACTTCTTCCATACTCCTCCTCCCCAATTTGATATCCAATTTTTCTTTATCTAAATCATTTGACACCCTCATCACCTTACTCTTTTCTATGTTCACTTTCAACTTTCTACCTTTACACACATTCCCAAACTCATCCACTAACCTTTGCAATTTTTCTTTAGAATCTCCCATAAGTACAGTATCATCAGCAAAAAGTAACTGTGTCAATTCCCATTTTGAATTTGATTCCCCATAATTTAATCCCACCCCTCTCCCAAACACCCTAGCATTTACTTCCTTTACAACCCCATCTATAAATATATTAAACAACCATGGTGACATTACACATCCCTGTCTAAGACCTACTTTTACCGGGAAGTAGTCTCCCTCTCTTCTACACACCCTAACCTGAGCCTCACTATCCTCATAAAAACTCTTTACAGCATTTAATAACTTACCACCTATTCCATATACTTGCAACATCTGCCACATTGCTCCTCTATCCACTCTATCATATGCCTTTTCTAAATCCATAAATGCAATAAAAACCTCCCTATCTTTATCTAAATACTGTTCACATATATGCTTCAATGTAAACACCTGATCTACACATCCCCTACCCACTCTAAAACCTCCTTGCTCATCCGCAATCCTACATTCTGTCTTACCTCTAATTCTTTCAATTATAACCCTACCGTACACTTTTCCTGGTATACTCAGTAAGCTTATTCCTCTGTAATTTTTACAGTCTCTTTTGTCCCCTTTCCCTTTATATAAAGGGACTATACATGCTCTCTGCCAATCCCTAGGTACCTTCCCCTCTTTCATACTTTTATTAAACAAAAGTACCAACCACTCCAACACTATATCCCCCCCTGCTTTTAACATTTCTGTCATGATCCCATCAGTTCCAGCTGCTTTACCCCCTTTCATTTTACGTAATGCCTCACGTACCTCCCCCACACTTACATTCTGCTCTTCTTCACTCCTAAAAGATGATATACCTCCCTGACCAGTGCATGAAATTACTGCCTCTGTTTCTTCCTTAACATTTAAAAGTTCCTCAAAATATTCTCGCCATCTACCCAATACCTCCATCTCCCCATCTACTAACTCCCCTACTCTGTTTTTAACTGACAAATCCATATTTTCCCTAGGCTTTCTTAACTTGTTTAACTCGCTCCAAAATTTTTTCTTATTTTCATTAAAATTTCTTGACAGTGCCTCTCCCACTCTATCATCTGCTCTCCTTTTGCACTCTCTCACCACTCTCTTTACCTTTCTTTTACTCTCCATATACTCTGCTCTTCTTATAACACTTCTGCTTTGTAAAAACCTCTCATAAGCTACCTTTTTCTCTTTTATCACACCCTTTACTTCATCATTCCACCAATCACTCCTCTTTCCTCCTGCCCCCACCCTCCTATAACCACAAACTTCTGCCCCACATTCTAATACTGCATTTTTAAAACTATTCCAACCCTCTTCAACCCCCCCACTACTCATCTTTGCACTAGCCCACCTTTCTGCCAATAGTCGCTTATATCTCACCCGAACTTCCTCCTCCCTTAGTTTATACACTTTCACCTCCCTCTTACTTGTTGTTGCCACCTTCCTCTTTTCCCATCTACCTCTTACTCTAACTGTAGCTACAACTAAATAATGATCCGATATATCAGTTGCCCCTCTATAAACATGTACATCCTGGAGCCTACCCATCAACCTTTTATCCACCAATACATAATCTAATAAACTACTTTCATTACGTGCTACATCATACCTTGTATATTTATTTATCCTCTTTTTCATAAAATATGTATTACTTATTACCAAATTTCTTTCTACACATAGCTCAATTAAAGGCTCCCCATTTACATTTACCCCTGGCACCCCAAATTTACCTACTACTCCCTCCATAACATTTTTACCCACTTTAGCATTAAAATCCCCAACCACCATTACTCTCACACTTGATTCAAAACTCCCCACGCATTCACTCAACATTTCCCAAAATCTCTCTCTCTCCTCTACACTTCTCTCTTCTCCAGGTGCATACACGCTTATTATAACCCACTTTTCACATCCAATCTTTATTTTGCTCCACATAATCCTTGAATTAATACATTTATAGTCCCTCTTTTCCTGCCATAGCTTATCCTTCAACATTATTGCTACTCCTTCTTTAGCTCTAACTCTATTTGAAACCCCTGACCTAATCCCATTTATTCCTCTCCACTGAAACTCTCCCACCCCCTTCAGCTTTGTTTCACTTAAAGCCAGGACATCCAGCTTTTTCTCATTCATAACATCCACAATCATCTCTTTCTTATCATCTGCACAACATCCACGCACATTCAGACTTCCCACTTTGACAATTTTCTTCTTCTTATTCTTTTTAGTAATCTTTACAGGAAAAGGGGTTACTAGCCCATTGTTCCCGGCATTTTAGTTGACTTTTACAACACGCATGGCTTACGGAGGAAAGATTCTTATTCCACTTCCCCATGGATATAAAAGGAAAATTAATAAGACCAAGAACTATTAAGATAAAATCAAAGAAAACTCAGATGAGTGTGTATAAATAAATGTGTACATGTATGTGTAGTGTGACCTAAGTGTAATATAAAGAAATACTTTCATATAATTTTTGTGAATATCAGCATTAATTAAAATTCTAGATTTAATTGTAATTATCATTTTTACTTAAGATAATGAGTAACAACTGTTTCTTTTAGTGTCCACTTAAAACAAATATGATTGAAAAATAAATCGCTTAAATCAAAGCCACTTCCAATACTAAAATTGCAGTTGTGGTGTATTCCTTTACTATTTAGATTATTAAAAAACATGAAGAGTAGACTTACCTCCAAGCATCATGAGGTGTGGGTTGTGGTACAGTTAGTCCTGGTGGTAATGTTTCTCTTGAGAACATTGAACCAGGTGGGGGGCCTGGTATAGATGTTGGAGTAACACCACCATGATGGAATGCTGCTGCAGCTGCTGCTGCTGCTGCTGCTGCTGCTGCTGCTGAAGAGGGAGGTCCAGGTGCCCCACCAGGGTACCTCGTGCCACTAAGACCAGGCACCGAGGGTGTGAGGTGAGCATGGCTTAATAAAGGAGACTCATAGCGGTGGGAAGGCCCTGGTCCACCCAGTAAAGATGGCCCCAAATCAGGAGGTCGTGGCAAAGTTGGAAATATTGGTGCACCAGGGGCAGGACCTCCCACACCAGGTCCTGATGGAGGTCGAAATGGATCTGGACCTCCAAGTTTAGCACTAGGTTTCTCTGGTGTCTGTTTCTGCTGGTGGTAATAGATCTCCCAAGCAATGCGCACATGCATTGCATTCCAACGACCCGTCTTCTACAAGAAAGAAATATCACATATGAATAAGTATAAAAAGCATAAAACATTATGAGATTTTTTTGACTAAGAGAAATTTAATATTAATTTCTGTAAATACTGGAGAAACGACTGAACTTATGATGTTTGTGTATATTTAATAAAACCTTTGAGAAACTGGAAAAATTAAAAACTAACCACTGGTTTGCGTTGACTTGGTTCACCAATCTGTGGAAAAATAGGGGGTCTTAAAGACAGGACTTTTAGTTTATCAACATGACTGTAAAATGGTTTTATGAATAACACTTATATAAATTATATTAACACAAGAGGTTCTTAAATTATTTAATAGCATTTTGTCTTGTTTAATTTATTCTGTCTGCACATGTATGTCATTTGTTTGTGCTCATGGGAGTTGAGCATTAGCTCTACAGTCTTGTGTCTTCTAAACCTTTCAATTGTTGATTTGATCCCTAATCCCATGGGTTCTGTGATACCTATTTTAGAATCCAAGTATGGAGTCTTCCGCTATTACTTTTTTAGAAATCAGACCATTACATGTATGTTACAATGAAAAAGTTTCTTTGAGGATACAAATGATAAAAGTAACAATATAGCAATATTTTCTATATGGTTTTAAAATTCAATTAAATAACCACTACATTATTACTAACATCTAATACATTACTGGTACTGTTATTATTATTATTATTATTATTATTATTATTATTATTATTCTTTCAACGTACCAGCCGTATCCCACTGAGGTGGGGTGGCCCAAAAGAAAAAACTGAAGTTTCTCCTTTTAAATTTAGTAATATATACAGGAGAAGGGGTTACTAGCCCCTTGCTCCCGGCATTTTAGTCGCCTCTTACGACACGCATGGCTTACAGAGGAAGAACTCTGTTCCACTTTCCCATGGAGATAAGAGGAAATAAACAAGAACAAGAATTAGAAAGAAAATAGAAGAAAACCCAGAGGGGTGTGTGTATATATATGCTTGTACATGTATGTGTAGTGTGACCTAAGTGTAAGTAGAAGTAGCAAGACTTACCTGTAATCTTGCATATTTATGAGACAGACAAAAGACACCAGCAATCCTACCATCATGTAAAACAATTACAGGCTTTCGTTTTACACTCACTTGGCAGGACGGTAGTACCTCCCTGGGCGGTTGCTGTCTACCAACCTACTACCTACAATTATTATTATTATTATTATTATTATCAGTCTTTCAATACACCAGCCGCATCCCACTGAAGCAGGGTGGCCCAAAAAGAAAAACGAAGGTTTCTCTTTTTAACTGTAGTAACGTATACAGGAAAAGGGGTTACTAGCCCCTTGCTCCCAGCATTTTAGTCACCTCTTATGACACGCATGGCTTACAGAAGAATAATTCTGTTCCACTTTCCCATGGAGCCTATTATTATTAATTATTATTATTACAGTATTTATAATAATGTTCCTGTAACATGTCTTGCCAGAAGTGCTATGACAGAGGAGCCAATATTTTGCAAATACTCCATAAACAATCTATGCAAGCCCTATCTTGTGAAATACATTATTTTTTTAAACAAACTATATTAGTAATGCTTGCTTTTTGTTTTTATTTATGGTTGTGAATAGGGAGAATGAGCATATCATTAATAAAAATTTTATATCTTAGAGACAAATGGAAAGATGTAAGCTATACAAAATATAGGGATAAGCAAATGAAGCAAAACTTTTAGATTTTAAACTAAAGTACGGGACATAAGACTGCCTAAGTTACACCCTTGGTTGCAAGAATGGAAGCTTTACAATTAACAGACAGGCAATACCTGTCCACACTCAGGAACTCTTTTTTTTTTTTTTTTAAATGTTTATCTCTGTGATATGTATACTTTTACTGAATTAGTCCTTATCTTCACTGCTCCTATTTACACCACTCCAACCTACTTTAAAGAGTAAGAACAGTATTTCTTAACTTTTATAACCAAACCAGCATACACAATGCTCTGACAAATGATTGCATGTCATACCTCTCGAGGAACAAGAGTTCCCACTAAAAATATGCATCAATGATAGTAGCTAATGTTATAGGGATGCCCTGTTCTTAGAAATACATATATTTTTTTTTCCAACAAACCGGCCATATTCCACCAAGGCAGGGTGGCCCAAAAAGAAAAACAAAAGTTTCTCTTTTTAAATTTAGTAATTTATACAGGAGAGGGGGTTACTAGGCCCTTGCTCCCGGCATTTTACTCACCTCTTACAACACGCATGGCTTACGGAGGAAGAATTCTGTTCCACTTCTCCATGGAGAAATATATTTATATATATATTTATACATAGTTCCTTTGTATAAAGGCAAAGGGGACAAGAGTGCAAAAATTATAGAGGGATAAGTCTGTTGAGTTCTCCATGGGGAAGTGGAACAGAATTCTTCCTCTGTAAGCCATGCGTGTTGTAAGAGGCGACTAAAATGCCGGGAGCAAGGGGCTAGTAACCCCTTCTCCCGTATAAATTACTAAATTTAAAAAGAGAAACTTTTGTTTTTCTTTTTGGGCCACCCTGCCTCGGTGGGATATGGCCGGTTTGTTGAAAGAAGAAGAAGTCTATTGAATATACCTGGTAAAGTGTATGGTAGAGTTATTATTGAAAGAATTAAGAGTAAGACGGAGAATAGGATAGCAGATGAACAAGGAGGCTTTAGGAAAGGTAGGGGGTGTGTGGACCAGGTGTTTACAGTGAAACATATAAGTGAACAGTATTTAGATAAGGCTAAAGAGGTTTTTGTGGCACTTATGGATTTGGAAAAGGCGTATGACAGGGTGGATAGGGGGGCAATGTGGCAGATGTTGCAGGTGTATGGTGTAGGAGGTAGGTTACTGAAAGCAGTGAAGAGTTTTTACGAGGATAGTGAGGCTCAAGTTAGAGTGATGTGGTAGGGAAGAGGGAGATTATTTCCCAGTAAAAGTAGGCCTTAGACAAGGATGTGTGATGTCACCATGGTTGTTTAATATATTTATAGATGGGGTTGTAAGAGAAGTAAATGCGAGGGTCTTGGCAAGAGGCGTGGAGTTAAAAGATAAAGAATCGCACATAAAGTGGGAGTTGTCACAGTTGCTCTTTGCTGATGACACTGTGCTCTTGGGAGATTCTGACGAGAAGTTGCAGAGGTTGGTAGATGAATTTGGTAGGGTATGTAAAAGAAGAAAATTAAAAGTGAATACAGGAAAGAGTAAGGTAATGAGGATAACAAAAAGATTAGGTGATGAAAGATTGGATATCAGATTGGAGGGAGAGAGTATGGAGGAGGTGAATGTATTCAGATATCTGGGGGTGGACGTGTCAGTGGATGGGTCTATGAAAGATGAGGTGAATCATGGAATTGATGAGGGGAAAAGGGTGAGTGGTGCACTTAGGAGTCTGTGGAGACAAAGAACTTTGTACTTGGAGGAAAAGAGGAGAATGTATGAGAGTATAGTTTTACCAATGCTCTTATATGGGTGTGAAGCATGGGTGATGAATGTTGCAGCGAGGAGAAGGCTGGAGGCAGTGGAAATGTCATGTCTGAGGGCAATGTGTGGTGTGAATATAATGCAGAGAATTCGTACTTTGGAAGTTAGGAGGAGGTGCGGGATTGCCAAAACTGTTGTCCAGAGGGCTGAGGAAGGGTTGTTGAGGTGGTTCGGACATGTAGAGAGAATGGAGCAAAACAGAATGACTTCAAGAGTGTATCAGTCTGTAGTGGAAGGAAGGCGGGGGTAGGGGTCGGCCTAGGAAAGGTTGGAGGGAGGGGGTAAAGGAGGTTTTGTGTGCGAGGGGCTTGGACTTCCAGCGGGCATGCGTGAGCGTGTTTGATAGGAGTGAATGGAGACAAATGGTTTTTAATACTTGATGTGCTGTTGGAGTGTGAGCAAAGTAACATTTATGAAGGGATTCAGGGAAACCGGCAGGCCGGACTTGAGTCCTGGAGATGGGAAGTACAGTGCCTGCACTCTAAAGGAGGGGTGTTAATGATGCAGTTTAAAAACTGTAGTGTAAAGCACCCTTCTGGCAAGACAGTGATGGAGTGAATGATGGTGAAAGTTTTTTCTTTTTCGGGCCACCCTGCCTTGGTGGGAATTGGCCAGTGTGCTAGTAAAAATAATAATAAAAATATTTTTTACTTTTACAATTTATCACATCTCCGCACCAATTAGGAGACTGTCAAACCTTAGAATTTATAAGATAAAAGTTCATTCCCAGACTAGCTATATTTTCACTCAGTTTCTATTTTCTGGAATTTTCTTACAACTTCTGTTTTCTCTGAACAATCCACACATGTACAGTGGACCCCCGCTTAACGATCACCTCCTAATGTGACCAATTATGTAAGTGTATTTATATAAGTGCGTTTGTACATGTATGTTTGGGGGTCTGAAATGGACTAATCTACTTCACAATATTCCTTATGGGAACAAATTCGGTCAGTACTGGCACCTGAACATACTTCTGGAATGAAAAAATATCGCTTATCGGGGGTCCACTGTAATTTTAACTTTAATAATCTTAATCTTTTTACAAATAACTTGTAAATCAAACCCATCATAAATTGATACACTAATACTCTACAGTACCATTAAATTCTTTTCTTTGACAGCTTTCACATTTATAAATGCATTACTGAGTTAATATTAAAGGTATTACTACAGCCAAAACCCTTCCACAAAAGATGTTACCCAACTTTGTCTGAAATACACTTCTCTTTGGTTCTATTAAATATTCTTAATTTTATATTAACAAATAATTCTAATGGTTGGAATACAGTGGACCCCCGGTTAACGATATTTTTTCACTCCAGAAGTATGTTCAGGTGCCAGTACCGACCGAATTTGTTCCCATAAGGAATATTGTGAAGTAGATTAGTCCATTTCAGACCCCCAAACATACACGTACAAACGCACTTACATAAATACACTTACATAATTGGTCACATTCGGAGGTAATCGTTATGCGGGGGTCCACTGTAATGTATATTTTACAAATATTTTAATGATCACTTGATTTTCAACTGAACAAACTGAATTGTTCAAGAGTTTAGATGCTTTAGCTGCTATATTTATAAGTGCAAAGCACTTATTGCAGACATTATTATTATATTCATGGGTATATGACCTGTAAGGATATATAGCACATAGGAGGTAAGCACATTTAATACCCCAAAACAAGGAAGGGTTCCTCTGTGAAAATGAATCATAGAAAATACCGACACAATGGAAAAATACACATAAGCAGTATAATGTGATCCTTTACTGACAACGTTTCGCCCACACAGTGGGCTTTATCAAGTCACAAACAGAGCTACCTGGGTGAAAGGTATGTGAGTATTTATAGGATGGAGTCAGGTGGAGAATGCTGGGTAGGTTGGATCTGATAAGGACCTGCACGGGACTGGCAGATGCATATGTAGTTATGTGGGATAACGAAGAAGTTTCTTGGCAAGGGGTTAGCTATGTTATAGAAGCCATTGTTTTGGTTGAAGTTGTTGGATATACAGATAAGTGATGATTCCAGGCTTCTGCGGTATTGACTGTTTTCTTCTCTGGCGATAAATCTTTCATTTCTGTAATTGATTAAATGGTTGTGTGAATTTCGGTGTTGAACACAGGCATTGCGCAGGCAGATCAGACAATTTAAGGAATGCCTGTGTTCAACACCGAAATTCACACAACCACTTAATCAACTACAGAAATGCAAGACTTATCACCAAAGAAGAAAACACTCGATACCACACAATTCTGGAATCATTGCTTATCTGTATATCCAACAACTTCAACCAAAATAACGGCTTCTATAACATAGCTGAACCCCTTGCCAAGAAACTTCATCGTTATCCCACATAACTATATAAGCACCCGCCAGTCCCGTGCAGGTCCTCAACAGATCCAACCTACCAAGCATTCTCCACCTGACTCCATCCTATAAATACTCATGTACCTTTCACCCAGGCAAATCTGTTTGAGACTTGATAGAGCCCACTGTGTGGGCAAAACGTTGTCAACAAAGGATCACATTATACTGCTTATGTTTTTATTTTCCCAAGGGTTCCTCTAATTCTTTAAATCAAGAGCCTTCACTAGCATCAAGGAACCTCCTGGAAGAGACCAGTGACTTAAGATATACTATAGCTATGAGCTTATTGTTGTATAACACACCTTAGGTGCCACAGAGGTCAGGTGAGATGGCGGAGCAAAGGTTGAGGTAGGAGGATGCACTAGAGGGGTGAGGCCAGGAGGATAGCTGCTTGCTAGGCCACCTCCTGGCCGGTACAAACTGCTGTCCAGACCCACTTTGCTCACTTCCTTGAACTGTATAATACAGCAAAATGATCAGTGATGTGATAAATATATATATAAATGATTCAGAGGACAGCCTTAATTCTTATTTAACCTTCAGAATTTATTAAAACCTGGTACCAACTTTAGGATGAATGAATACAATCCCTACTGTTTGTACATTTTTGTCGTAGACATGTTGACTTTATTAATAAGGAAAAATCATTAATAATTTAAAGTTATTTTTTTTCATTCTTTCAATCTTAAAAAAACTTTAATTTACTTATAAATTTCAGCCTCTAATCAAAATTTATACAGTACTGACATATAAAGGGAGTTTCTATATACAGTAAACAAATTGTTTAAGGCATTATGAAAACTTCAGGGGAAATAATCTTTTTCTCAGTATTATTTTATTCAAGTCATATGCTCAAGATTAATATACATATGTTAAATAACACAAAAACCTCTAGACAAATAAGGAAGATTCACCTGACAAACACCGAATCAGTAAACAAGCAACTTTCTCTTATGGCCGGTTCGTTGAAAAAATACCATAAATGAATTTTTCATCTTTAACCCTTAAACTGTCTGAACGTAGATCTACGTTTTTTACATGCTTTCTTATGGAGAAAATCAAGGTTGGAGCACTACGTGCACAAGCAGTTTAAGGGTTAATAATTTTTTGGTTTATTAATTCCTAGATTTTAGGAACTTAAGAGTAAAACAAATATGTTTAGCATGGCAAAGCCTTACTGAGCAAAGTTTAACCTAAGAGTAAGCATCATCCCCATCAACACAAGACTCACAGTCATCCACATTTTTTGTCATATAAGATGCACCTACTGCTACCACATATTACATTCCTTGTAATATGTGGCAGCAGAAGAGTATATGTACCTGGTGTTTTTTTGGACTTATTTTTTCATGAAAAAATATATTAAGCCTTATATTATGGATAATATGGTAAATGACAATATTTTTTATCATCAACATTTGGGCTTACCATTGAGGGAGATGCTGAATGTGAGAAGAGACTGGAGGCAGCAGGTGGTGGAAGTGGTGGAGGAGGCATGTGAGGCAGGAGATGTTGATGAACATGCGTATGCTGGTGTTGATGGTGGTGCATTTCAGCACGTAAAAAGGCTGGAGGAGCGCCTAAACCCCCTAGACTTGCAGGGCCAAGACCCAACGTGCGTTCCTGTTGGGCCAAAAATCGAGAGTCCAGCTCTCTACGCAGTAGATCTGCTTGGCCTGCAAAGATAAATAATGGCTAGTATATCTCTATTGCACCTGTAAACAATAAAGACAAATACTGGATATCTAAATCTTAACATCTTGTTGAATAATACTGCAAATAAATGCAAAATGCTTGACAACTTGGGAGTCAAACATTTTTTTTTTTTTTCAACAAGTCGGCTGTCTCCCACCGAGGCAGGGTGACCCAAAAAAGAAAGAAAATCCCCAAAAAGAAAATACTTTCATCATCATTCAACACTTTCACCACACTCACACATTATCACTGTTTTTGCGGAGGTGCTCAGAATACAACAGTTTAGAAGCATATACGTATAAAGATACACAACATATCCTTCCAAACTGCCAATATCCCAAACCCCTCCTTTAAAGTGCAAGCATTGTACTTCCCATTTCCAGGACTCAAGTCCGACTATATGAAAATAACGGGTTTCCCTGAATCCCTTCACTAAATATTACCCTGCTCACACTCCAACAGATCGTCAGGTCCCAAGTATCATTCATCTCCATTCACTCCTATCTAACACGCTCACGCACCCTTGCTGGAAGTCCAAGCCCCTCGCCCACAAAACCTCCTTTACCTCCTCTCTCCAACCCTTTCGAGGACGACCCCTACCCCTCCTTCCTTCCCCTATAGATTTATATGCTTTCCATGTCATTCTACTTTGATCCATTCTCTCTAAATGACCAAACCACCTCAACAACCCCTCTTCTGCCCTCTGACTAATGCTTTTATTAACTCCACACCTTCTCCTAATTTCCACACTCCGAATTTTCTGCATAATATTTACACCACACATTGCCCTAAGACAGGACATCTCCACTGCCTCCAACCGTCTCCTCGCTGCTGCATTTACCACCCAAGCTTCACATCCATATCAGAGTATTGGTACCACTATACTTTCATACATTCCCTTCTTTGCCTTCATAGATAGCATTTTTTGACTCCACATATACCTCAACGCACCACTCACCTTTTTTTCCTCATCAATTCTATGATTAACCTCATCCTTCATAAATCCATCCGCCGACACGTCAACTCCCAAGTATCTGAAAACATTCACTTCTTCCATACTCCTCCTCCCCAATTTGATATTCAATTTTTCTTTATCTAAATCATTTGATACCCTCATCACCTTACTCTTTTCTATGTTCACTTTCAACTTTCTACCTTTACACACATTCCAAAACTCATCCACTAACCTTTGCAATTTTTCTTTAGAATCTCCCATAAGCACAGTATCATCAGCAAAAAGTAACTGTGTCAATTCCCATTTTGAATTTGATTCCCCATAATTTAATCCCACCCCTCTCCCGAACACCCTAGCATTTACTTCTTTTACAACCCCCATCTATAAATATATTAAACAACCATGGTGACATTACACATCCCTGTCTAAGACCTACTTTTACCGGGAAGTATTCTCCCTCTCTTCTACACACCCTAACCTGAGCCTCACTATCCTCATAAAAACTCTTAACAGCATTTAGTAACTTACCACCTATTCCATATACTTGCAACATCTGCTACATTGCTCCTCTATCCACTCTATCATATGCCTTTTCTAAATCCATAAATGCAATAAAAACTTCCCTACCTTTATCTAAATACTGTTCACATATATGCTTCAATGTAAACACTTGATCTACACATCCCCTACCCACTCTGAAACCTCCTTGCTCATCCGCAAACCTACATTCTGTCTTACCTCTAATTCTTTCAATTATAACCCTACCGTATACTTTTCCTGGTATACTCAGTAAACTTATTCCTCTATAATTTTTACAATCTCTTTTGTCCCCTTTCCCTTTATATAAAGGGATTATACATGCTCTCCGCCAATCCCTAGGTACCTTCCCCTCTTTCATACATTTATTAAACAAAAGTACCAACCACTCCAACACTATATCCCCCCTGCTTTTAACATTTCTGTCATGATCCCATCAGTTCCAGATGCTTTACCCCCTTTTATTCTATGTAATGCCTCACGTACCTCCACCACACTTACATTCTGCTCTTCTTCACTCCTAAAAGATGGTACACCTCCCTGGCCAGTGCATGAAATTACCGCCTCCCTTTCTTCCTCAACATTTAAAAGTTCCTCAAAATATTCTCGCCATCTACCTAATACCTCCATCTCCCCATCTACTAACTCCCCTACTCTGTTTTTAACTGACAAATCCATACTTTCCCAAGGCTTTCTTAACTTGTTTAACTCACTCCAAATTTTTTTCTTATTTTCATTAAAATTTCTTGACAGTGCCTCTCCCACTCTATCATCTGCTCTCCTTTTGCACTCTCTCACCATTCTCTTCACCTTTCTTTTACTCTCCATATACTCTGCTCTTCTTATAACACTTCTGCTTTGTAAAAACCTCTCATAAGCTACCTTTTTCTCTTTTATCACACCCTTTACTTCATCATTCCACCAATCACTCCTCTTTCCTCCTGCCCCCACCCTCCTATAGCCACAAGCTTCTGCCCCACATTCTAATACTGCATTTTTAAAACTATTCCCACCCTCTCCCCCCCCCCCCCCCACTACTCATCTTTGCACTAGCCCACCTTTCTGCCAATAGTCGCTTATATCTCACCCGAACTTCCTCCTCCCTTAGTTTATACACTTTCACCTCCCTCTTACTTGTTGTTGCCACCTTCCTCTTTTCCCATCTACCTCTTACTCTAACTGTAGCTACAACTAAATAATGATCCGATATATCAGTTGCCCCTCTGTAAACATGTACATCCTGGAGCCTACCCATCAACCTTTTATCCACCAATACATAATCTAACAAACTACTTTCATTACGTGCTACATCATACCTTGTATATTTATTTATCCTCTTTTTCATAAAAATATGTATTACTTATTACCAAATTTCTTTCTACACATAGCTCAATTAAAGGCTCCCCATTTACATTTACCCCTGGCACCCCAAATTTACCTACTACTCCCTCCATAACATTTTTACCCACTTTAACATTGAAATCCCCAACCACCATTACTCTCACACTTGATTCAAAACTCCCCACGCATTCACTCAACATTTCCCATACAACATATTTTTATCTACATATATTAAGTGCAGAAGGAAATTACTGTACCTTTTTTGACATTATACTAAATGCAAGACTAAATGCTGTATTGTGTGTGTATTCACATGATCAATAAGAATAAATAAATTTTCTGTACAGTACACCCTCACTTTAAGAGATCTCAATTAAACTAACTTTGGAAATAGGGGGGGGGAGGGGAATCCACTGGATCTGTTGATTAAGGAACTGACTGTTGCTGTTACAGTCATGGCAGAACAATCTCATCTGTATCCACCCCACTCATCATTACTGGCCACCTGCTTCCCTTTATTATTCTGTTAAATTAAAACTTTACTATACAGTGATTATTATTTTTTATTATATTAACACATCAGCTGTTTCCTACAAAGGCAGGGTGACCCAAAAAAGAAAAAATACTTTTATCACCATCATACACAGTGATGCTTATACAATTTATACAGTAAAACCTCAATTTAACAGACTAGTAGGGGATAGCAATTGGCTGGTAATGGAAATTGTGGTGGACAGACCATAGTTTGTTTCACTGTGATCATACCAATAATGGACAATCCTTTAGGTAATGGACTTTGTCCTTAGTTTCCAAATCAAAATGACCCAGCGGATTTTGTCCTGTATGATATTTTCAAAGTCTGATAGAACAAGTATATACTTTACTTCTAATTTCAAAACTAACTTTTTTTTTTTTTTTTTTTCAACAAGTCGGCCGTCTCCCACCGAGGCAGGGTGACCCAAAAAAGAAAGAAAATCCCCAAAAAGAAAATACTTTCATCATCATTCAACACTTTCACCACACTCGCACATTATCACTGTTTTTGCAGAGGTGCTCAGAATACAACAGTCTAGAAGCATACACATATAAAGATACACAACATATCCCTCCACACTGCCAATATCCCAAACCCCTCCTTTAAAGTGCAGGCATTGTACTTCCCATTTCCAGGACTCAAGTCCGACTATATGAAAATAACCGGTTTCCCTGAATCCCTTCACTAAATATTACCCTGCTCACACTCCAACAGATCGTCAGGTCCCAAGTACCATTCGTCTCCATTCACTCCTATCTAACACGCTCACGCACGCTTGCTGGAAGTCCAAGCCCCTTGCCCACAAAACCTCCTTTACCCCCTCTCTCCAACCCTTTCGAGGACGACTATTTTATTTAATTCATTTCAAAGTAGTTTTTACCATTTTTTATATGTAAAACTAGGTGCTTTATTTTACACCTAAAAATGTGTGCCTGTAATTATAGGTAAGTACAGAACTGTACTGTACACTGCATTTAACATATTTAATAGAACCCACCTCTCTGAAGTAGGCAAAATACCCTAACTACTGAACCTAAATTGGTAAGTTGGTTACCTTCCCTAAAACAATGTTTTCAATGCAAGTGGTTATAATGACAATAATTTATGACACTAACTTACCAAGGGGATCAGGTGTCAGATGTGTAGGAGGTATAAGGGAAGAGGAGGTAAGTTGTTGCGAGTGTGGAACAGGTGGTGCGAACATGCCCGTAGGCGGCAAGGGAGCAGAAACTGGCGGAGGAGCAAGGGGAAAGGAGGGCAAGGGAAGTGGCGGTCGACTCAAGGATGATAATCTGGCTGAACTGCTTGATGCTAAACTGGATACTGGGCTGAAATTAAAACAACAAAGGTCACATGTAAATTAATCATTGATCTTTACAAGTAGCAATCAGAATAGTAGAATTTAATATAGTACAGTACAGTATTCTGAAATACAGTGGACCCCCGGTTTACGATATTTTTTCATTCCAGAAGTATGTTCAAGTGCCAGTACTGACCGAATTTGTTCCCATAAGGAATATTGTGAATTAGATTAGTCCATTTCAGACCCCCAAACATACACGTACAAACGCACTTACATAAATACACTTACACAATTGGTCGCATTGGGAGGTGATCGTAAAGTGGGGGTCCACTGTACTGCCTATTCATTCAAAAATCAATATTATGTAAGAAAAGTTATTACGTTATTTTTACTTTTACTAAAAATATTATAAATTACCACAGAAATTTCACATTATAATAATAATCAATATTACCGTTACAGTATTATTATATTGTATGTCTCTAGACATACACTTATCAATGACAATGATAAAATTACTAAACTAAACTATAATGACAACAATGATAATCAATTACACTAAAATTAGTTTACCTGTATTTTCCTTTATTACCTCAAAATTATAATAAACTTAAAAAAAAAAAAAATGGAAATAATGCACAAGAAGAGCAACATACCTAGGCCAAGGTCGTGATAATGAAGGTATTGACTGCCCGCTACTCACAACTGAACTCGCTGAACTGTGAAAGAGAAAATCAGAGCATTACTTAGTAAAACTAGCCTTTCAGTGTATACTCAAGAATGAGTTTACTCTAGGGATTAAATAAATAATTTCAAAATTTTAGTGAAGAATGTACTGTACAGTACAGCCTCTCCTCACTTAACGACGGGGTTCAATTCCTAAGAGTAGGGTGGTAAGCGAATTGGTCGTAAAGCAAGGAGCATACTATACTGGTAGTGGGTTTGTGTCAACCATCTTTAGATATTTTTTTAATGTCACCTTTGCACCATTTATAACATTTCTAATATATTTCTAAATGTTTATATAGTAGTGTACCGTATATTGTAATAAACACAATAGAGGAAATCGCTCTAATATTCATTATTTAGGTTTGCATACTGGTTGGAGAGCTGGTCACAAGTCTGAGCGGTCAGTAAACGAGTACATACATCGCTAAGTGAGGAGAGGCTGTATTTATTATTATGAATAAGTACAATAGTTTCACTATAACAGTATGTTAATATACAATGGATTGCACTGTAAATATTCAGTAGTAAAGTTGCTCTTAGCTCATGTAGTACTGAGCATTGTGGGCACACAGGAGAGTACACACTATCAATAAGTGCCTTTGACAACCAGTAACACAACAGGCCAAGTAATGAGTAATGAATGACATTATCATCTGAGAGAAATTAGGTTATTTAAACTTCCTGTATTATTTAATACCCCTTGTGCAATAAGCATTCCCTTATATAATGAACATAGTCACTACAATTTAAAAAATATAGAAAGAGTCGGTATCAGCAAAAATTTTGGTGTTGTCCCATCCCTAATTGCTATGTATATACTATTTGTAGTTGCATTAAATATAATATATATGCATGTATATCTAAGTCTGTTGGAACTCTCTTTATATAATTCAAATTTTACAAATAAAATTTATCACTCATTTAGTTTTAAAATTTAATTACTGAAGATCTCTAATAATTTCACTCTTGTTGGCATCCTCACTGGATTAAGCTTTGAATCCAGATACGATTTAAGAATTTATTTATTTATTTATTTAGTAATTTGAGCATACATACAGAGGTACAAAAAAATACAGGTAAGAGCAGCATGCCAAAGCCATTTATATGCATAGCATAATGGGCTGGCTTAAAATTAACTTAAGATTTTTGCAAATCCATCTTGCAAATCCATGCTCGAGACTGACAAAACAAAATATGAAAAAAGACCTCTCGTCAGCACCTGTCTACAGCAGAACTGCCATATATATTAATTTATTTGTCCTACTATTATTTTTTACAATAATGTTACGTTAATCTTTATACCATGTGAACAGTCTTATTATAATACATTACTGCACTCTTTTCAGAAATTGTCTCTGCTGACTGTACTCAATTTAATTTTGTCTGATTAGAAATAAAGTTAGGAGAGAATTAAATAATGTGTTTGAATAATGCAAATATGCAGTTACAAGTCTAAGTGGATTTATAACCCACTATGATAGCATGAATATAGTTAAGAACATTTATGGAGCAGCTTGCAATGCAAATAGACTAATGGACACTGTGGTAGCCTGGTTTAGAATATACACAGATGGTTATCAAATTAAAAGTAGTGCATGCAGTCAGTCTTATGGTCACTTTCTTGAACACTGTTCACTTGCCAACTTATTGAGTAGTATATAGAGAGTAATTTACACTAATCTACATACTAGACACATTGAGCAAATATCCTAAATTTGCTAGTAATGGACACAATATGTATTAATTTTGCAAATACCCAAATGTACTGTTAATTAATCCTTTTAGGGCCTAGATCCTATGGCCCTATACTCATGCACTACCTTCCACAAGATGGATATGGAGGTGCATAAAAAACTGCTTCAGTTGGTAAAATCTAACCTAATTTGTGGGACTACAATCATTCATAATATTCATAAATTAATAAAGTAAAACAAATGATCATGCTGCAGTTGAAATAAATGAAGCTTTTGGGAAAAGCAAACCTTTTGGTCTAAAGTGATAATATGGTTGGGGTTACTGTATTCTTTAGCACAAACAAGAAATAACTTGTGTCAACATGACCATGTGGTGGAAGGTGTTGAACATGGGTAGCCTTTATCATATCAGAGGCTGCAGTTAGCAATGAGTAAGAGAGTCAGCAAAGGTTACTCATGTTCAATGACCTCTCACGGTCAATGGTGTCTGAACTGTTGCCAAGAAATCCCTACAAAACTGAACTGAAATTGCATTTCAAAAACTCTTCCTTTCTGGCAAATTTTGACTAGACAATGACAGTGGGTGATGCCAGATGCATTCCTATAGTCTTACCATTACATTTTGAGCCAAAACAAGTACACTTTAGAATATAAAAAAAATCTCTTTATAAATCATTGGAGAATAATTAGGCTTATAAGCTGTAAGTAGCTTATACACAAAATCTTTCAGCATTGAAATAAGCTGGAATAGCAACTTTTTCATTAAAAACAAGAAATTTTATCTGACTATTTCAGCTACTTAAATCTCATCTTTGTACTATTTCTTTTACCAAATAAATACATATGAATAATGCAGCCTTTATAAATAACAAACAACAAATCTAAATGGTAGGATTCTTGATAACTAAACCAAACATATGATTAAATGGAAGATTGTCAAATTAAAGTTCCTTACCTGTATGGTGAGATATGATGATCGTGAGTCCTGGGTGAATGTCTTGCAGAAGAAGGAATCACTGACTGTAAATGAGGTGCAGAAACCTTTGTGGTGGAAGGCGGTGTAGAGCGTGGGTAACCTGGCTCTATCTTAACAGAGGCTGTAGCTGGTACCGAGTGAGGAGGCCCAGCAGAGTGCTTACTTGCTGGGCTCGGTCGAGCTGTCTCTCCTGGTTCAATCTTCACTCCATAAGGTAAGGAGGGAGCTGCTGGCCCTGGAGCTGATCCTGTTACTGCAGCTGAAGGCACAGGGGCAGAAACTGGACCAGTTGGGGTGTTAGGGGTCGGAGGCTTAACTGAAGCAGCAGTAGGTGTAGCACCAATTGGGGATGGATGTGGTGATCGTACGTGATTTCGAGGGGATGCTACTGGACTTGGTTTGACGCTGTTATAGAGTGTGTGGTTGTGCTGTGGTGCAGACGACACCAAGGCACTCACACTATACTTGTTCACCGATGTGCCCACCCCCTGGCCACCCCCACCTCCCCCACCCACTGGGCCATTGCTTACCCGACTACTGTTTCCCACATGATTATGAGTAACACTAGTGGAAGTTGTGGTAGTTGTTGTTGTGGTAGTGGTAGTAGTTGTAGTAACTGTAGTTGTTGTAGATGAGGCCACAGGTTGGGAGAGGTAGTGTGGTGATGGCGAGTTTGGTATATGAGCAGATGGTTGTCGAGGCGGCTGTGGAGGTGTAGGAGTGGGTGTGGTAGCAGTTGGTGTATGAGGTGTGTGAAGTGCTGGTGTATGTGGGGTGTGCGGTGCAGGCGCAGGTGTAACAGCAGATGTCACTGTTGGTGTATGAGATGTGTGATGAGTATGAGCATGTGTTGTGGGTAGTGGAGTATGTGTTTGAGTTTGGGGTATGTGCGCTTGATTTTGGGGTATATGTGATTGAGGTTGGGATATATGTGATTGAGGTTGGGGTATATGTGATTGAGGTTGGGGTATGTGTGATTGAGGTTGGGGTATGTGTGACTGAGGTTGGGGTATGTGTGATTGAGGCTGGGGTATATGAGATTGAGGTTGGGGTATATGAGATTGAGGTTGGGGTATATGTGATTGAGGTTGGGGTATATGTGATTGAGGTTGGGGTATATGTGATTGAGGTTGGGGTATGTGTGACTGAGGTTGGGGTATGTGTGACTGAGGTTGGGGTATGTGTGATTGAGTCTGGGGTATATGTGATTGAGGCTGGGGTATATGTGACTGGGGTATATGTGATTGAGATTGGGGTATGTGTGATTGAGTTTGGGGTATATGTGATTGAGTTTGGGGTAAATGTGATTGAGTTTGGGGTAAATGTGATTGAGACTGGGATATATGTGATTGAGTTTGGGGTATATGTGATTGAGTTTGGGGTATATGCGATTGAGTTTGGGGTATATGTGATTGAGTTTGGGGTATATGTGATTGAGTTTGGGATAAATGAGATTGAGTTTGGGATATATGTGATTGATGGGAGGGCAGGTAGACAGGCTTATGGTCCCCAGCAGTGGTGACAGTAGGTGGTGGGGCAGAGGTGACAGCACCAACACTCGGAGGAGGATAGTTTGCAGGATAATGCCCCACCTCAACAGGACCGTTACTGCAACTAAACAAAAAAAAAGTGTTTGTTTTTATTGTCATAAACTTTTGCAATTATGTTTTAGAAATATAAACATGCATTTATATGTATATTAATAGCAATATTTTCCACAAATCTAAACTATACTGACAAAAATATGTTTTAGAATTATTTTGGAAATAGAGTTTTAAATACAGATTAAAAATGATGGATCACCTGAAAGATTCATACAGCCCAACCCAAGGAAATCAATTAATTAAAGTTATGCAAATTCTTAGATTAAGTGGCACACTGAATATATACAGTGCACTGAAAGGTATATATCTATGCATGCTGAAAGGCATATATCTCAGTGTATATAAACTAAGACACACATCTCAAGTGTATATATACTGAAAGCCACAAGTTTACATACACTGAGTCACATCTCAGTGTATATACATTCAAAAGTATTTACCTTGATGTATATACAGTGAAAGGTATAAATCAATATACAGTATGTACATGGGGAGGTATTTCTCTGTGTATATACACTGAAAGGTTAGCACTGCATGACTTGTGGGTTTAGCACCTAGTTTCGATTATAATAATAATATGTACACTGAAAGGTGTATATATATATTGATGAATATACACCGAAAGATATATTAGTGTAGATGCACTGAAAGGTACAGTAGATTATCTAATAACATGTGACCAAACTGCACATTTTCTACACAAGCAATCCTACCATCATGTAAAACAATTACAGGCTTTCGTTTTACACTCACTTGGCAGGACGGTAGTACCTCCCTGGGCGGTTGCTGTCTACCAACCTATTACCTAAAATATATATATATATATATATATATATATATATATATATATATATATATATATATATATATATATATATATATATATACATGTATATATATATAAATATAATCAACAAGTCGGCTGTCTCCACAATGGGAGTTATGGATCTAATTAACAGGAGACAAAACAGCAGTTTCCTGCACAACAGTCAATACATGCAATGTTTTCACATCCAGAGGAAATTGGACATAATGTGTATACAGTACCTGCTGAATATACAGTGTGCATCAATTTAGTTGGTAAGCTCATAATTTGTGATAAACAAGGGCATATGTGAGGATAGAGTTGCTGTCTCCAGTGTTTACAAGCTGCTGCTGTTTGCTTCCTCTGCACTCTTCTATCCTTATTTATATTACTGACAATGTGAGGAAAATGACACTTTTTTTTTTTAATAAAATTAATCAATTAAACAGTTTATATTTATAAAAACATTCAGATAATCTCAGCAGCAAGGACTCAAAATTCACTTAGGCCATAAGAACCCTAAATTAGACCCAACAATAACAACAGGGCATGATGATAACATGAGATACTATTCATTAATTTTATCACATTTTTCATATTCTGGGATGGCTTGCACTCATCATAGGAAGGGAGATTTAACTCTGGGAATATTTATTTAGTAAAAATATTCTTTGTGGCCTGCAATATACAGTAATTTTACTTATGTTGGCTGGTACAATTATAGTTGATACAGGTATAATGCACATATTTATGTAACTCACGAAATGGTAACATGTTGGTCTGGAGTTTTACAACTCTCACTGTGGGTTCAAACCACGCCCATGGTATGATTCGTATTTATATAGGTATTGCAATGAGCATATTTTAGTAAAAGCTTGTCTTATGGCTGCTAATATATGGTATTTTTACTGATGTTGGCAGGTGATGGCAGTTGTGGTTGAAAATATTTGTGGCAGCTGATACAGGTACTGTACTTTATGTCACGATCAACAAGCAATAACAACTATATTGTAAGGAATGGAAAATTTTTTATTAGTTTGAAGAATTACAAAACTTTTTAAAAAAGACTTATTTGACTTTACTCAAAGTGCCAGTAAATAATCTTAGTTCTTTCCACAAGGTCTTCAGTTCAATTAAAACGATTTTGCATAACACGCCAATTGCAGGAATGTGATTCGACTTTATTCGACAGTCAATCTATATATTTTCTCAGTGAAAATATGCTGAAAGGCTGGGCCAAATTAAGGTTTCTGTAGGCCCTAGGCACTATTGTTTCATCGGCCCTTTAGTGGATTGGTAAAACAACGATCAAAATTAACTTGGATAATAAAGACACATTTCTGTTATTCTATTATGGATAATCTGACTAAACAAACTAAAAATGTGTATAAAACTAACCAACCACTAAACAGAGCGAAAAACTAACGTGAGGGATTTTAGGATGATAATGTCAGATCTCACTCTCAAGGATTACAGTCATCACACCCACATGAGAAATTATGAGAACTTTCAAAATGAGATGCCAAGCAAATGATGGTTTTGTTTTAAGCAACTTGATCTGTTTAGGCTGGGATACTGCTGTACACTAACAGCCCCTTTTTAAATCAGGCAAAATTACAGACCTAGCCTTCATAACACTTGCTAGATACGTTGTTGAAAGATTTCGTCAATTCATCCCAATCCAGCAATTTGCTGGAAGATAGATATTTATTTGAGGTTCTACAAAGTGTTCTTGAATCTCATGGCCTCAACATGGAAAACTGCAGGTCACAGCCATATGACAATGCCAGTGACATCTACTACTTAGGAGTTCAAGCAAGACTCTACAAGACGAACTTAGCTAAATAGGTCCCTTGTACAGGCCAGAATCTGACCTTGGACCATCTGCTGCCGAGTACAGCATTGAAGCAGTGTTTCCCCCCAATTTGCAATCTCTACATATTTCTCAGCTTCACCGCAAAGGAGGACTAGGTTAATTAAGAATATGAAGAACAATAGACATGTCAAAGTGTGTCAGAAACAAGGTAGTCAGTATGAAGTGCTGCCACTGGAGCCCTGTGTGAGAACTATTCTGAAATTCCGTGAACCTTAAAGCATTCCTGGTTGGTGGTGTAAAGATGACAAGCAGCCAACTAATGTAGTTAAGTAAATTAAACTGTATTTTATATTGCTGTAGGCACATTTTAGCAGGGGTATAATAAGTTTCTATGTTAGTTTTGGTGCAAAATAAAATAATTCAAAACAAATCTTCAGGTAATACAGAATAATTTACTCTTCTAAAAACAAGCTAATGAAAGGTATATAATACTAAGAGATATCTCGTTCTGCATTATCCAAATAGTCTGCAAGGACAAATAAAAATAACTAAGTAATTTTTGTTATTTACCTGTAAGGTGGATGATGAGGGAGTTCAGATTTAACAGCAATAGGCTTAGGCTGTTCTGTGACGTTGAGGCCCGGCAGCCGTACTGATGCTGTGCTCTCTCCAAGGCGACCCTCCACACAAGCTGCAAGGTATTAGAAATATGTTTAGAATTTGAGCACAATCAGCAAGTTGCTCAGGGTATATACAATTAGGTATATTTCTCATTGTTTATACACACTAAGTAGTTTCTTCAGAAACAGTAGCAACAGTGTACATACAGTACTAAGAAACAAGAATGAAGAGCAACTGGTATGAAACTGATACCAACAAAATGGTTTAAAAAAAATGTGAGCAAACACTAATAAATACATCCTAGTGTTAGATCACTTGTCATTTTAAACAATTAAGAACAATTACCACAATAGTCATTGTTACCATGTGATTATATTTTACTATATACTGACACATGTAATCAGAATTTTAATTTAGAAAGTAAAGGTGTTTACAATAGAAGAATTATGTTCATTATACAGTGGAACCTCAAAAATCGAACGTATCACATATCGAACGTTTCGAAAATAGGACCATTTTTTCGGACAAACTGTGTCCCTATTATCGAACGCGCCCCTATTTTCAGACCGCCGAGTACGGGACCTGTCTGCCGGCCGCTCTGTCCGCGTCCCCGCACAGGCGCCATGAGCAGTCTAGCTTTGTTTATGCTTGAGTGAACACTAACCTGCACTCTCATTCATGCATTTTACGATTATTTCGTTGTGTTTAGTGCTTGTGGGACTGTGAAATAAACTGCCATGGGCCCAAAGAAACTTGTTAGTGGTACCCCTGTGGTAAAGAAAGTGAGAAACACCATAGATGTGAAGAAGGAAATAATACAGAAGTATGAGAGTGGTGTGAGACTTGTTGAGCTTGCCAGGATGTATGGGAAAAACAAGTCGACCATCGGTTCTATCCTGTCAAAGAAAAAACAAATCAAGGAAGCTGATGTTGCAAAAGGTGTTAATATAGGGAGTGGATGAGGTGCCTTCTTCAAAGATTAAGGAGATTTGTGCCAAGTGGAATGATGTCCAAATGTTTGTGCAGAAGTACCACCCTGAGCAAGCTGAAACAAGCCATCTTTGCAACAAGTTCAGTGACAGAACCATGTCCCATTTTAGGGAAATGTTAAAGAGGCGCCAGAAACAGAGGACTGTGGACAGCTATTTTGTGAGGCAGGGGTCCAGTGACTCAAGCTGGTCCTAGTGGCATTAAAAGACAGAGAAGGGAAGTAACCCCAGAGAGGGCTTTACCTGAAGTCCTCATGGAGGGGGATTCTCCTTCCAAACACTAACCCCAACTCCCTCTCTCCTCCTCCCTATCTTCCAGATGCCATTACCAATCTTCAATAAAGGTAAGTAAAAATGTTATTTTATATGTATTACTATACATAATTAAAAACTATAGCATTTGTTGTATGTAAAACTGTAATTAATCTCTATAAAATGTATTTTTTTGTGTGAATATTTTTGGGTTTCTGGAACGGATTAATTGTATTTCCATTATTTCTTATGGGAAATATTGCTTTGAATTTCAGACTTTTCGAATTTAGAACTAGCTCCTGGAATGGATTAAGCTCGATTTTTGAGGTTCCACTGTATAACAATAAAATATAACATCTTTACTGCAAGAAGTATAAAATAAAAAATATACACATTGTCTAAAAGACTTGCCAAAAAAATTCAAAGCATTTGTAAGTGTAGAAGCCTTGTGGGAATCTGCCAAGTGACTGTGGCAGCAGGTCACTCCTAACAACCATAAAATATCAAACTACATCATTATTTTAAAAGATTCTTTTGTGATATTTGATATTACTAACTAGTATGAATCATTAGTATATGAAGACAGGGCATATGTTAATGGTTCTGGTTCTTGAAAGTCTTGGCTGGCTGGCTAGCTTACTATCATGGTGGCCAAAGATATACATGTACAGTATAGAGTATTGCATGTTTAACAGAATATGCATTAAATAAAAAAATATTTAAAATTGAAAGCAGTTAAATTTGATTATATATATACAGTGGACCCCCGCTTAACGATCACCTCCTAATGTGACCAATTATGTAAGTGTATTTATATAAGTGCATTTGTATGTGTATGTTTGGGGGTCTGAAATGGACTAATCTACTTCACAATATTCCTTATGGGAACAAATTCGGTCAGTACTGGCACCTGAACATACTTCTGGAATGAAAAAGTATCGTTAATCGGGGGTCCACTGTATATATATACATATTATATATATATATACACATTATATATATATACATTATATATATACATTATATATATATATATATTATATATATATATATATATTATATATATATATATATATATATATATATATATACACACACACACACACACACACACACACACACACACACACACACACACACACACACACACACACACACACACACACACACACACACACACACACACACACACCTACCATCCGACTTATGACCAAGTTCGGTTCCGAGAAACCGGCCATAAGTCGAACTTTACTACTGAATATCAACATCACATTTTTGTAATGACTTTATTTTATTGTTTTATTTTGGTATTTCATGTTTTACTTTACTTTTTATGCTGTTAGTACTGTATTTTATACTGTAACGTTTAGGATAAACACTGTGTACAACACAAATAGTTGTTTATTTCCCAGAAATTTGGCAAAAAAACACTGTCATAAGTCGAGTGGTCGTATGTCGAGCAGGTCGTAAGTCGGATGGTAGGTGTGTATATGTAGACAGCCTGTACCAGCTTAGTTCATATTTCGCGGCACTAAGGTGCTGCCCTCTGTAGCCAAGCCTCTTGGTGGGCATGCCAGCCTGCCTGCCCTTGCCATGCTCTCTCAGTCTGGCGACACCCTTCACTCAGTCAAGAAAGCTACTCTCTCTCCTCTCGTGGGATGGCCCTGCCCGGGCCATGGGCACAACACAAAGTCTGTGTACCCACCACGACATTTTCAATAAACAAAGAAGCCTCGGGAAGACATATCATTCACGCACCCGCTTTCAGTTCACCAAATAATCGCGTTATAAATGGTGGGAAGCGGTGGTCGCAGCAGTTGTTTGCCCGGAGAGAGGAAGGAAGAGGAATGAAGTCATCTTCACTTTATCACCCTATGCAAGAAGCATCCGTCTCTCAACGAGTTATCCTGATGTCGTGTCTGCACGTTTGAGCATCCAGACACAGGTACAAGCAGGATGCAGCCGAAATTTGCCGAATTTCTTCGAGAATTGTAAGTGGCGTCCCAGTGACCCCACGCTACAGCGTCCCACGCTGTTTCTCAAGTCACGTGTTCAGCGTCACTTGTATGTTGCTGCTGTTGTTCA
Organism: Cherax quadricarinatus; assembly: GCF_038502225.1. Classification (NCBI taxonomy): domain Eukaryota; kingdom Metazoa; phylum Arthropoda; class Malacostraca; order Decapoda; family Parastacidae; genus Cherax; species Cherax quadricarinatus. The sequence continues at coordinate 11,809,853 of NC_091371.1, read as the reverse complement.
GCTCAGCACAGCTGTTTCAGCAAGCCAGAGGTGAGTTTTGTGGTGATTTCTGTGTCCAGTGTGAGCTTCTCCACGTGTTTGTGGGTGGGAGAGAAAGGGAGGAAGTGGCCATTCCTTGCCTCGCCCTGCTGTAATCTCACACCTCACCAGCCTACCATACACCACTCACCACTGTGTGTTTTCTGCTGTTTTTCGTGTGAATTCGTCGCCAGTGCTGTGTATCCGAGTGCCCGAGGCCACTCGAAGCTACGTGGATCAGCATGCCACGTAGATCACAACACCACGTGGATCCCGACACCACGTTGGGTGTGGGCGATGTCACGTGGATCTACCAGCCACGTGAGTTACCAGATGTCCCAGGCCTAATGCTGTGGTCTGCTGCCCGCATCACATTAACGTCACCGACGATGCTGCCCGATTTCATGACGTCATGATGTCTGCCTGACGTCACCTCAAGATGTCTGCTGATGTCACCTCTCGACATCACGCCTGACATCACATGATGTCACCATCGAGTGTTCAGTAATTATTTCAGTATTGTCGAGAAGATTGAGAGAAGATATATGTCGTGTGTTAATTAATTCTTCTCAGTCAGTGTTCTCACATTTTAGTATATGTCTTAGTGTCAGTTTTATGCACAGAAAAGCATCATTTGCTAGTTTAAGCCATGTTATACCGCATGTACCGCGGGTGTGTAAAGTTTCCGTGTGTCCAGTGAGGTCTGAGCCAGACCTGAGTAGCACCACTGTGTTAAGTCACCCGTGTGACCAGTGTGTTTGACAGCTATCAGACAGCCCTGAGCCCGAGCCCTCTTGTACAGAAAGCTTTAATGCTCGTCGCTCGTGTTGTTCTGCAGAATCGTACCTGCTACGATTCCCATCGAGATTTGTTTCACTTCACCTCCAGATCTTCAGAATGCAGTTATATGTAGAGAAACAAATCTGGGGACGCTTAGACTAACCTCTGCTATAACTCCAACTGCCGAGAGAATGACACTCGTCAAGCCGCAGTTAGCCCTGTCGGCAGGCGCTGTGTCAGCCTCGTGTCACAAACTTCAGTGAGCAGCCTGCACAAAGAAGATGTCACTTTGACTGCTAGCTCTCTCACTGCAGTCTGGTGTATGATGTTACAACTCCCAGATGTTTCGCCCAGTCGTCTCTGCCACGACTCGCTCCACAACTCGCTCGACGCTCGCCGGCAGTGACAGCCCAGCGACAGTACCAGTCGAGAAGTGTCCTCCTGAGTCGCTTGCCAGAAGTCCTGCCCAGTTGCCGAGGGCACCAGCATGTCGTGCCCCAGGTTGAGTGAAACCCGCAGTGACTCCTACGATGACTGCTTCACCATTCCAGAGGAGACCGTAACCTGTTACGTCACAGCTCAGCCGCAGCGATGTCTCCTGTGTTGCAGTATGTCCAGACGCAGGAAGGAGTGCAGTGATGCCCATCGACGCTCACTGCCTTTGACCACGATGTTTAGCACACCCCACATGTTTTTTCTTCCCTCCCTGTAGGAAGTTTTTTTTCCATGTCCATATGTATATATATGTATATGTTTTTATTTTGTGTTCTGTGCCCTGTTCCTACGAGAGACCGAGTTTCTTTTACCATCAGTATTGTCGCATCGGGACGACGCGCGGTAGGTGGCCGAGCGTATGTAGACAGCCTGTACCGTCTGCACAGACAGCCCATGCTGTCTGCCAGCTTAGTTCATATTTCGCGGCACTAAGGTGCTGCCCTCTGTAGCCAGGCTTCTCGGTGGGCATGCCAGCCTGCCTGCCCTTACCACACTCTCACTCTGGCGTCACTCTTCAAGCAGTCAAGACAGTAGGCCTAGTAGCTCTCTCTCGTGGGATGGCCCTGCCCAGGCCATGGGCACAACACACAAGCCTGTGTACCCACCACGACTTAACAATAAAGTAAGAAGCCTCCGAAGAAGATGTATCATTTACTCCCCGCTACCAGAACACCAAACAATCTCGTTATATATATATATGTGTGTGTGTGTGTGTGTGTGTGTGTGTGTGTGTGTGTGTGTGTGTTTGTTTTAACAAGTCAGCCGTCTCCCACCGAGGCAGGGTGACCCAAAAAAAATAAAAAGAAAGAAAATCCCCAAAAAGAAAATACTTTCATCATCATTCAACACTTTCACCTCACTCACACATAATCACTGTTTTTGCAGAGGTGCTCAGAACACAACAGTTTAGAAGCATATACCTATAAAGATACACAACATATCCCTCCAAATTGCTAATATCCCAAACCCCTCCTTTAGAGTGCAGGCATTGTACTTCCCATTTCCAGGACTCAAGTCCAGCTAATAAAAACAACCAGTTTCCCTGAATCCCTTCACTAAATATTACCCTGCTCACACTCCAACAGATTGTCAGGTCCCAAATACCATTCGTCTCCATTCACTCCTATCTAACGCACGCTTGCTGGAAGTCCAAGCCCCTCGCCCATAAAACCTCCTTTACCCCCTCCCTCCAACCTTTTCGAGGACGACCCCTACCCCGCCTTCCTTCCCCTACAGATTTATACGCTCTCCAAGTTAAATATATATAAATATATATATATATATATATATATATATATATATATATATATATATATATATATATATATATATATATATATATATATATATATATAATATATATATATATACACATGTATATATATACACACAAATTAAATGCATATAATGTGAAAAGACCGACATTACTCTAGAGTATACTTGCAGGTGAAATGAGAACTAGACATGTACAGTGCAGGGTGGCATGTAGGCTGCATTAAACAACAGATATTTAGCTTGCGAGGCCGGTATGACTGTAGCAGCCAGCCCACATGTTGTGATGAGTGTACCAGCTGCAACCACAAACTTGCATCCCAAGTTTGTCCCCTCTCCCACCAGCTTAGGGGTGAAACAATGCAACATCATACAACTAGAGAATGCACTGTTTACCTCAAGAGCATGTATGTGCAGTACTCATAGAGCTGTGTTTGCTTGGGGACGAGGGGGGTTGAGTTCTGTCTCCCGGCCCCAATCTCTTTAGCTTTGAACATTAAAATGGTATAAAATACCGACAGGTTGTTAGGTAAGACACATATGCAACAGTTTAGGTATCTTTATTTCGAAACGTTTCGCCTACACAGTAGGCTTCTTCAGTCGAGTACAGAATAGTTGATAGAAGCAGAAGAGACTTGAAGACGATGTAATCAGTCCATCACCCTTAAAGTTTTGAGGTGGTCAGTCCCTCAGTCTGGAGAAGAGCATTGTTCCATAGTATGAAACAATATGGAGTTGAAGTGACAGGATGGAGCCTTATAGTCAGACTATGAAACAATGCTCTTCTCCAGACTGAGGGACTGACCACCTCAAAACTTTAAGGGTGATGGACTGATTACATCGTCTTCAAGTCTCTTTTGCTTCTATCAACTATTCTGTACTCGACTGAAGAAGCCTACTGTGTAGGCGAAACGTTTCGAAATAAAGATACCTAACTGTTGCATATGTCTCTTTAGCTTTGTCAACCGATATTACTTTCTTCTGGTCTCGAGCCCTAACATTATATACCATTAAAGCTGCATACTGACTTTTCTTTCAGCTTTGTTTGGTTGTTCCAGGTCCTCGCATTTCAAATCTTTTGTTACTACTTGTTATATTAACTCTTCTGAATATCACGATTTAATAGCCCATAAAGTGCATGCAAAAGAAATAGCTGGAAAGGTAGAAAGGCGGATTTCAATTTTTCTAACAAATCGGATGCACAGAATAACAAAGTAAATAAGAGACTACCGTAGTAAAAATCACTGTTCCTCAAGCCAAAGTACTCACTCGTCCAAATTCATTTTTTTTTTCTCATTCTCATACCTAACACAAGCCATGTCACTGTATCATACCTTGTAGACGATACTAGAATTAGGATGAGTGCGCCATCCACTAAGGACACAGCATATTTCCATCCTGATATTAACCAGATCATCCCGTGGTACACAGAAAACATCATGATGTTCAATGAAGACAAATCTCAGTTACTCCATTACGGAAAAATTGAAGAACTAAAAACCGGAAAAAGAGGGTATAAAAGAAATCGAATTCACTAAATAGACTGGAAGAGGTATTTCAGGGATTTGGGAATGATGGAAGCTCCTACGATCAAGGATTATAACAATATTGCTAATACAAGGAAATTGATAGGATGAAGAGCTAGAACATTCAAATCAGAGAAAGGCCAAGCTAATGATAGAAATATTTAAGTCACTTATTCTTTATAAGATGGAATATTGTTGCACACTACCAGCTCCTTGGAAGACAGAGACAATCACAAAACTAGAGAATGTACAGAGAATCTTCAGTCCATATAAATTCAGGCAAGCATCAAAATTATTGGAAAACTTGGTCCATCCCACTGTACTCCCTAGAATGTAGGCGAGAAAGACGCATCACAATTTACTCTTTCTTTATACATAAAGGAAATTTCTCAAATTAGCTCCTGATTACCAGGCTATGGTGCCTACTTTCAAATACATGCGGCTAGCACCAACAGACTGGCTGATCAGGCTATCAACGAGTCTCTGCTCTATCTCCAGTTTCCCCTCTCCTCTCCAAAATTTCATCACTTTGCAAAGCTCTCATACTACACTGCCCTCAACATTTCATCAGGGGCTGCAAATCATGTCTTTAATATCAAACAGCCAAGACCTGAATCCACTGAAGAGATAAGCAGTCTTGCCCAACAACTCTTATCAAACACATCTCCACGATCTCCAACACAAAGTTCAACAAAGTCAACAGTGCCTTTACTACATAGCCAGATGGAAACACCAACTCGAATTTAATTTCAATAGCCGCTTCTTTGACTACCCCCTTTAAGCTATCTCTGCCTACTAACAACCCTCTAATGTATGTATTCTCCTCGGCAGTTTCCTAACGTCCATATATATATAGGATTCGACCACGTCTGGGAAATAATTTTACATATTTTAAGAATTTAGGAATAGTAGTGACTGACATTCGTCCTAGGGTGACCCCCACTTGTTATTCTTACTCTTTCTGAACTTTCCGTACTGACTTTTCATTGCTCCTTTTTTACAGTTTGTTGATCAGTCTCTGGAATGGACTATGCCAGATGCTTTCTTGTAATCCAGAAAGATACAGTCCACCCATCCCTCTGTCTCTTGCTTTATCCAGGTGTTTCAGAATCTTCCTTTTTACAATTTTCACTGTTAACCTGGACCAAAAGTATGTAGATGATACCAATCTCCAGGTTCTGCTCCTCCATTGGTACCTATGGATATAAACCATACCACGGGCGGGGATAGAACCCGCGATCAGAGAGTCTTAAAACTCCAGACCGTCGCGTTAGCCACTAGACCAGCTAGCCACAATAAGATTCGTCCAACTAGGTATATTTCTACACCATAGGAAGGTTAGCATAGGCACCACTGTAACCACAAATGCAAGTTTTTACAGACGAATCTCCAGCTAGCGTGGCCGTTACAGTGGTGCCTATGCTAACCTTCCTATGGTGTAGAAATATACCTAGTTGGACGAATCTTATTGTGGCTAGCTGGTCCAGTGGCTAACACGACTGTCTGGAGTTTTGAGACTCTCTGATCGCGGGTTCTATCCCCGCCCGTTGTATGGTTTGTTTGTAATCGTGTCATTACGATTTCGTGAGTCATGTTAACGGCTTTGAGGGGACTTGAGCTAGAGTTCGTCACAGCCACGCTAGCTGGAGATTCGTTTGTAAAAACTTGCATTTGTGGCTACAGTGGTGCCTATGCTAACCTTCCTATACCTGGAGGTTATTCCGGGGATCAACGCCCCCGCGGCCCGGTCCATGACCAGGCCTCCCGATGGATCAGGGCCTGATCAACTAGGCTGTTACTGCTGGCACGCAGTCCGACGTACGAGCCACAGCCCGGCTGATCCGGCACTGACTTTAGGTATCTGTCCAGCTCTCTCTTGAAGGCAGCCAGGGGTTTATTGGCAATTCCCCTAATGCTTGATGGGAGGCTGTTGAACAGTTTTGGGCCCCGGACACTTATGGTGTTTTCTCTTAGTGTACCAATGGCGCCCCTACTTTTTATTGGCGGCATTTTGCATCGCCTGCCCAGTCTTTTACTTTGGTAGGGAGTGATTTCTGTGTGCAGATTTGGGACCATTCCTTCCAAGATTTTCCAAGTGTAGATTATGATATATCTCTCCCTCCTGCATTCCAACGAGTACAAGTCAAGTGCTTCCAAGCGTTCCCAGTAGTTAAGGTGCTTGACAGAACTTATACGTGCAGTAAAGGATCTCTGTACACTCTCTAGATCTGCGATTTCACCTGCTTTGTATGGAGATGTTAATGTACAGCAGTATTCCAGCCTAGAGAGAACAAGTGATTTGAAAAGGATCATCATGGGCTTGGCATCTCTCGTTTTGAAAGTTCTCATTATCCATCCTATCATTTTCTTTGCACGTGCGATCGTGGCACTGTTGTGATCCTTGAAAGTGAGATCCTCAGACATTACTACTCCCAGGTCCCTTACATTATTTTTCCGCTCTATTGTATGGCCGGAGTCAGTAGTATACTCTGTTATAGTTATTATCTCCTCCAGTTTTCCATAACGGAGTAGTTGGAATTTGTCCTCATTGAACATCATATTGTTTACCGTTGCCCACTGGAAAACTTTGTTTATATCTTCTTGGAGGTTAACCGCGTCCTCAGCAGATGACAGCCTCATGCAGATCCTAGTATCATCCGCAAAGGATGATACGGTGCTGTGGTGTATATATCTGCCTATGTCTGATATGATGATAAGGTGTAGAAATATACCTAGTTGGACGAATCTTATTGTGGCTAGCTGGTCCAGTGGCTAACGTGACGGTCTGGAGTTTTTAGACTCTCTGATCGCGGGTTCTATCCCCGCCCGTGGTATGGTTTGTTTGCAATCGTGTCATTACGATTTCTTGAGTCATGTTAATCTATGGATATATGTTGTTGGTTGTGTTTATGCTCACCTAATTGTGATTGCAGGGGCCGAATTTCAGCTCCCGGTCCTGCCTCCCTGCAGGTCGCTACTGGTTTCACACACTCCTGACTGCGTAAGCCCGTTCATACCTATTCTTAAAGCTATGAAGGGATTCTGCCTCTTAACGCTTCGCTGTCAAGATCGTTCAACATCCTGACCATTTTAAAGGCTAAAGAAGCATTTCCTAATATCCCTGTGACTCGTACCTGTTTTTAACTTCTAGCTGTGACCTCGCGTATCTGAGACCCGCTTCTCAAACAGATTCCCCCGGTCCACCTTGTCAATTCCTCTCAATATTTTGTATGTTATAATTATGTCACCTATGATTCTGTCCTCTAGTGTCGTCAGGTTTAGCTCCTCTAGCCTCGCCTAACAGTTCAAACCTCTCAGTTGTGGGACTAGTTTCGTTGCATACCATTGCACTTTTTCCAGCCTAACAGACTTTACCAGATTCGAGTTCCATACTGGCGCTACACACCCCAAGATTGACCTGACATACACCGCTTGTAAGGTCGTGCTTGCCGCCTTGTTGATGACCTTGAAAGCTACCCTTAAATTTCCCAGTCTCATGTTTGTTGCACTGGTTCTTCAGTTGTGTGCCTCAGGGGTAGTGCTCGGAACTATGCTCACCCCGAAGTCCTCTCTTTCAGGAAGAGGAAGACCGAGTGTGAATGTGTGAATGTGTGTGAATGTGTGTGAATGTGTGTGTGTGTGTGTGTGTGTGTGTGTGTGTGTGTCTGTGTGTCTGTGTGTCTGTGTGTGTGTGTGTGTGTGTGTGTGTGTGTGTGTGTGTGTGTGTGTGTGTGTGTGTGTGTACTCACCTAATTGTGGTTGCAGGGGTCGATACTCAGCTCCTGGCCCCGCCTCTTCACCGACCGCTACTAGGTCCTCTCTCCCCCTGCTCCATGAGCTTTATCATACCTCGTCTTAAAACTATGTATAGTTCCTGCCTCCACTACATCGCTTGCCAGACTATTCCACTTCCTAACTACTCTATGACTGAAGAAATACTTCCTAACATCCCTTTGACTCATCTGAGTCTTCAGCTTCCAATTGTGACCCCTTGTTTCTGTGTCCCATCTCTGGAACATCCTGTCTCTGTCCACCTTGTCTATTCCACGCAGTATTTTGTATGTCGTTATCATGTCTCCCCTGACCCTCCTGTCCTCCAGTGTTGTCAGACCGATTTCCCTTAACCTTTCTTCATAGGACATTCTCCTTAGCTCTGGAACTAGCCTTGTTGCAAACCTTTGCACTTTCTCTAATTTTTTGACGTGTTTGACCAGGTGTGGGTTCCAAATTGGTGCTGCGTACTCCAGTATGGGCCTGACGTACACAGTGTATAAAGTCTTGAACGATTCCTTACTGAGGTACCGGAACGCTATTCTCAGGTTTGCCAGGCGTCCATATGCCGCAGCAGTTATCTGATTAATGTGTGCTTCTGGCGATGTACTCGGTATTATACTCACTCCTAGGTCTTTCTCGTTGTGTGTGTGTGTGTGTGTGTGTGTGTGTGTGTGTGTGTGTGTGTGTGTGTGTGTGTGTGTGTGTGTGTGTGTGTGTGTGTGTGTGTGTGTGTTTGCGTGCGTGCGTGTGTACTCGCCGTGTAAGTGCATATAAATGCCAATTTGTAGTGTACGGTTTAATATACTTATGTTTATCGATTACTACCGGCACCAAATTAAAATTTATGTGAATGACAATATAGGCTTGTGTAACTGCATTACTGAAAAGCTATCACCATGCAATAAAAATGTTATACAGCGACAAGAGCAAACTCCACTGTAATTTGCAGGGCATTAAACTCGCATTTAATGGGCAAAATACATTTTAGTGCTACTAATGCAACGCTTGCATCACTTTATAAATATGGAAATGAGCACAACCTGCCTGGACCGCAATATATCGAATTAACATCAAAATAACCTAGCTAAAGTAAATACCAGCTATATGAAAACTAATTTTAAGCACCAAATTAGCCTAGTAACGTCATCCAAAAATACATGTCATCGTTGTGTATACTGTACTTATGTTATATTATAATGGCTGCTAATTTAAAGTAGATGTTGCTGTTAATAGCTGACAGCTATTAAAATATCTTACTTCGCTTAGTGAATTATTAGTTCATCCAAACTTTGGTAAATCTTCCAGTACATGTCTTAGTATCGTCCACGTGGAAGGCAAAATATTCAACACTAGTTTTCAATTTCTCATATTCATGTACTACGGTTCTTTCCGCAAAGCATTTGCTGCATTTTGTAATTCATGTGTTTCCAGTTGTCTAGTATAATTATTAGGTATATGTTATGGTTATAGACAATAATTGGTTAAGTTTCATAATCTAGTGCCAGAACCAGCAACGATTTGTGACGTAATGATTCAGAAAACCGAGATTTTGAAGAATGAGGCACTTGTGTAATATTTGGAAATCTCTATTTGAGGAAACGTTTCGCCAGCCGTTGGATTCTTCGGTTCAATGCAGAGAAAAACGGTGAAAGATGAGGAGACTGAGGTAATCAGTCCCTCGGCCTAGAGTTGACATGTTCAGTACTGGACTGAAGAAGCCACTGGCTGCCGAAACGTTTCCTCAATAAAGATTTCCAAATGTTGCACAAGTATCTCATTCTTCATCTACCATTGGTTTACAGGCTCCTTCCCCCTGCTTTTAAACTTATTTGAAGCTAGTGCCTTTTGCTATGGTATAAGAAAGCACAGTTGGCAGCTGAAGACACGGTTGGGCCATACATTGATGGCATGGCGAGACCTTTCTGCGGGTTTTGCAAAGCGGTCACGTCAATTCACTTGCTTCTTCACTGTTCAGAGTATAAGGCTTTGTGTTGGGGTCTGCGGACGTATACGGATTCCATGGGCACCCGGGGTAGGATGATTATTCACAGCTGACTTTCCCACGGACGTCATCTTAAACTTCTTTCGCCGCAGTGAAATGTGGGATTTTTTGTAAAGAACATGTTCTTAGTTACACATTCCTTTCTTTTGTTACACATCACCACTACTGGAGAGACAGTGTGTGTCTCAACGGCCACAAGAGCCTTATCCATACACAAACTCACGCAGTAGCTTGCAAGACAACCTGGTAGTGCTAATAACCTTGTTGTTGAAGCAACTTAAGCAGCAAAGAAGGAGGAGGGATGTTTACTACTTCTTTTTCAATCGTAGGGTAATTAAAACGTAATAATAATTGCATGGGGAAGTGGAAAGCAAATTCATCACACAGCTTCAAGAGTAGGTACGAAAAGGTTTAAGAGGTCAGAAACACGTAATGCCGGTGAATGCAGTCAAGGAGGCGGAATCAGCAGCCAAGATCCTTCGCAAACAACCTGGAGTACGTAAACTATCTTGCAAGGGAGTACACATCGTGCTTGTTTTATAAATGTATTTGCCATGTATTTTATTTCTTCGTGGTAAAATCCAACAACTTATGCGCCACTGACACTATACACCAGGCAAAGCATCATATTTAACTCAAGTGCAAATTATTATCGAGTTTATGTGCATAGTTAGAGCAGGCAAGCACCGAACAAACGACTATTCTCATCGCCGTCGTGGGCAGCTTAAACACCAACAACAAACTTTACTGCTACAATATAAAAAGTCGAAGTGATTACGGCCAGGCTGTCCGCCATGTGCAAGCGATCTTTTATACTCTCACTAATCCCAGTCTGACGTTACATTGAAGTTTAAGACCTCTTACGTTAGCCCAATGTCTTTAACATCAGTTGGTGTGTGATCGTATCAGTAATGAAGATTTTTAACGTGGAAGTAGAATATTTTAAGTGTTAAGATATTGTTAAGACTGTGCGGGCAAGTTGGTAATTTTGGTGGTAAGTGTGGTAATAGAATAATAGTGTTTTAACCTTCCCCTCATCTTTAAAGAGATTTCTTGCCTAATACAATGTTTGTTGATGCAATGCGAGTGAGCTGCTCGTTTATTGTACTTGAATCAGCTTAATCAGATTGTAGTTACGTTGTTTATGTATTTGCCAGTTAAATAATCAAACATCACAGTTCACTTACGAAGACACACACATGAAAATGACCTGAGAATGAGCTCATTGTGTAGTGACAGACGTAACACTTGGCATTCATTCTAGGTTTAAGAGACGTTTTTAGATGTAATTATTCATTTCCTAATATAAGTGAAGGCCAAGATTATCATAATTATTATTATTATTGTTATTATTATTGGCTTCCGCCTTGAAGGGTTAAATTTAAGAGCAGCTGCACCTATGCTATCAGACTCAACACGTCAGTAACAGATAGTCTTGTGACAAGGACCATTTGCAGTGTTACAAGTATATAGTACTCCAAGTAGTTTTATGTTCTCTCACCCGCACATAACAGAATTATTCACTATCTACATACATCAGCTGGGTTGTGTTGCTTACACTGAACTTCATCTTGACAGCGCCAATATCCTGACTGATCTGGCTATCAACCGGAAGGTCTGGTATTGGACCGGGCCGTGGGGGCGATGATCCACTGAATCATTAACGAGTAGGCAGGTAAAACGGTTTCGACTACTTTTTATGTTATTGTTTTCGCTGAGTAAGGTGTTTCCAAAGTGGTGATGATACTGCATATTCAACCAGCTTCGGGGAGAATCTCGAAATTTCCCCGAAATATGTTTATTCTCTTCTCTGAGGATGAGGGTCCCCAGTCCAGTTCTAGAGATCGTACCTCACTAAATAAATAAACTATATATATATATATATATATATATATATATATAATATATATATATATATATATATATATATATATATATATATATATATATATATATATATATATATATATATGCAAAACAAACACTCTGAAAGAATAGAGAAATTCCAAGCGCTTTCGTGACTACTCACATTGATAATGTGAGTAGTCACGAAAGCGCTTGGAATTTCTCTATTCTTTCAGAGTGGTTGTTTTGCATGTTTTGAAATCACCTGTTTACTGTGATCTTATTGCATATATATATATATATATATATATATATATATATATATATATATATATATATATATATATATATATATATATATAGAGAGAGAGAGAGAGAGAGAGAGAGAGAGAGAGAGAGAGAGAGAGAGAGAGAAAATGGAGCGAAACAGAATGACTTCAAGAGTGTATCAGTCTGTAGTGGAAGGAAGGCGGGGTAGGGGTCGGCCTAGGAAAGGTTGGAGAGAGGGGGTAAAGGAGGTTTTGTGTGCGAGGGGCTTGGACTTCCAGCAGGCATGCGTGAGCGTGTTTGATAGGAGTGAATGGAGACAAATGGTTTTTAATACTTGACGTGCTGTTGGAGTGTGAGCAAAGTAACATTTATGAAGGGGTTCAGGGAAACCGGCAGGCCGGACTTGAGTCCTGGAGATGGGAAGTACAGTGCCTGCACTCTGAAGGAGGGGTGTTAATGTTGCAGTTTAAAAACTGTAGTGTAAAGCACCCTTCTGGCAAGACAGTGATGGAGTGAATGATGGTGAAAGTTTTTCTTTTTCGGGCCACCCTGCCTTGGTGGGAATCGGCCAGTGTGATAATAAATAAAAATAAATATATAATATATATATATATATATATATATATATATATATATATATATATATATATACACACACACACACACAGTATAATCACTAGTAATAACACTGGTTAAATTTTACATAATGGTCAAAATATGCATAAATTAAATACGAACCTATATAAATTGTTATATTTCGATTTTATAAAGTTCTAGACTAGATCTCCCTATTTATAGGGCGATCAGTGAGGCTGTTAGTGTTCGCTACACACCAAGCAAAATTATGACGTGAAATTACATATTCAGTATTTACAAATTTTACTTCGCTAGCACTATTTTATAAATTTTAATTGTGTATTTTTGTCAGTCAAGGTTATCAGTCTGTTGTCAAGGCTTTCAGCCTGTAGTCAAGAATATCAGTGTGTTGTCAAGGCCATTAGTCCGCTGTCAGGGCTCTCAGTGTGAAGACTTGTGTGGCTGCTTTATCACCACCAATGTTGAGTGCAGCTGTGTTGAAACTTTCAGTATTATAGTTAGGACTGTGGTAACTTTCTGCAGTGACCTTCATGCATTGGCCCTTTTTTGTAATGCCTTGATTATAGTGAAGGGCTCTTGATTCGGATTTATTAGATACTCATCCCCTTCCTCTAATCAAACCTGATTACCTCCCATTTCCCAAGCTCTGGCACTTACCTAAAAACTTAATAATACTGTTTGGTAATTTTTTAATGAGTATACAGTTCCACGAGTCTGGGCCTGGGGTAGAATGGATGATCATATTATCAATGACTTCAACATCAAGTGAGGTTAGGGTTGTATAAGAAATGCTGGCCGACGCCACATGAAAAATTGATGTGGGCTGTCAATCTTCAGCGTGTATAACGAATATCAAAGTCAGTACCCCCGTGAGAGAGTCGCACCAGGTGGCCACCTCACGTCTCGGGCAGGTGGTGGTGAAGCAACAGTAGGTGAAGCCTTAATTTACAATAAGTGGGGGTGGTGCAGGCAGGGTGGCAACATTGACTCGCCTTGCTATGACATACACCGTCCCTCTCATCACTCATCACACACCCTCACCTACATCACTATTCTTGCCCACATTTACTGTCACACGTTCACCGAATGCTCTCACGTCATCATATGACTGAGACCCGCCTCAGGAAACACTTGTTCCCCCTCTGTATTGGACTGAAGAAGCCACTGGCTGGTTTCCTCAATAAAGATTCCCAGATGTTGAACAAGTGTCTCATTCTTCTAACCTAACCTAACCTAACCTAACCTAACCTAACCTAACCTCACCTCACGCAGCCAATCTTCTCTCTCTTCCCTCGCTGGTGTATCTAACATTTCTATTACCATTTCTATTACAGGCGACGGAAAAGAATAACAGAGCGGCTAAAAGAGGTCAATATATCTGAAATGCGCAGGGAGACACTGGTCAGAGAAATAGCAAGCATCGAACTTAAGCTAAAAGAATCCTTTAGGAGTCAGGAATCGCGGGAAGAACTAAAAGCCATAAATGAAATCGAAAGAAACCCAAAGTATTTCTTCTCCTATGCCAAATCAAAATCGAGAACAACGTCCAGTATTGGGCCCCTACTTAAACAAGATGGGTCCTACACAGATGACAGCAAGGAAATGAGTGAGCTACTCAAGTCCCAATATGACTCAGTTTTTAGCAAGCCACTAACCAGACTGAGAGTCGAAGATCAAAATGAATTTTTTATGAGAGCCACAAAATTTGATTAACACAAGCCTATCCGATGTTATCCTGACGCCAAATGACTTCGAACAGGCGATAAATGACATGCCCATGCACTCTGCCCCAGGGCCAGACTCATGGAACTCCATGTTCATCAAGAACTGCAAGAAGCCCTTATCATGAGCCTTTTCCATCCTATGGAGAGGGAGCATGGACACGGGGGTCGTCCCACAGTTACTAAAAACAACAGACATAGCCCCACTCCACAAAGGGGGCAGTAAAGCAAAAGCAAAGAACTACAGACCAATAGCACTAACATCCCATATCATAAAAATCTTTGAAAGGGTCCTAAGAAGCAAGATCACCACCCATCTAGAAACCCATCAGTTACACAACCCAGGGCAACATGGGTTTAGAACAGGTCGCTCCTGTCTGTCTCAACTATTGGATCACTACGACAAGGTCTTAAATGCACTAGAAGACATAAAGAATGCAGATGTAATATATACAGACTTTGCAAAAGCCTTCGACAAGTGTGACCATGGCGTAATAGCGCACAAAATGTGTGCTAAAGGAATAACAGAAAGTTGGTCGATGGATCTATAATTTCCTCACTAACAGAACACAGAGAGTAGTCGTCAACAGAGTAAAGTCCGAGGCAGCTACGGTGAAAAGCTCTGTTCCACAAGGCACAGTATTCGCTCCCATCTTGTTCCTCATCCTCATATCCGACATAGACAAGGATGTCAGCCACAGCACCGTGTCTTCCTTTGCAGATGACACGCGAATCTGCATGACAGTGTCTTCCATTGCAGACACTGCAAGGCTCCAGGCAGACATCAACCAAATCTTTCAATGGGCTGCAGAAAACAATATGAAGTTCAACGATGAGAAATTTCAATTACTCAGATATGGTAAACATGAGGAAATTAAATCTTCATCAGAGTACAAAAAAAATTCTGGCCACAAAATAGAGCGAAACACCAACGTCAAAGACCTAGGAGTGATCATGTCGGAGGATGTCACCTTCAAGGACCATAACATTGTATCAATCGCATCTGCTAGAAAAATGACAGGATGGATAATGAGAACCTTCAAAACTAGGGAGGCCAAGCCCATGATGACACTCTTCAGGTCACTTGTTCTATCTAGGCTGGAATATTGCTGCACACTAACAGCACCTTTCAAGGCAGGTGAAATTGCCGACCTAGAAAATGTACAGAGAACTTTCACGGCGCGCATAACGGAGATAAAACACCTCAATTACTGGGAGCGCTTGAGGTTCCTAAACCTGTATTCCCTGGAACGCAGGAGGGAGAGATACATGATTATATACACCTGGAAAATCCTAGAGGGACTAGTACCGAACTTGCACACGAAAATCACTCACTACGAAAGCAAAAGACTTGGCAGACGATGCACCATCCCCCAATGAAAAGCAGGGGTGTCACTAGCACGTTAAGAGACCATACAATAAGTGTCAGGGGCCCGAGACTGTTCAACTGCCTCCCAGCACACATAAGGGGGATTACCAACAGACCCCTGACAGTCTTCAAGCTGGCACTGGACAAGCACCTAAAGTCAGTTCCTGATCAGCCGGGCTGTGGCTCGTACGTTGGTTTGCGTGCAGCCAGCAGCAACAGCCTGGTTGATCAGGCTCTGATCCACCAGGAGGCCTGGTCACAGACCGGGCCGCGGGGGCGTTGACCCCCGGAACTCTCTCCAGGTAAACTCCAGGTAAACAAAAACCTTGTTATACTGAATTATATGTCGCTCTTTTTTTTTTCTTCCTCTCCCTCATTCTCCTCCAATTACTCTTCTTTTCAATTGCTTCCTTCCTCTTCTTTCAGTTTCTTCGTACACTCACCTTATTCACATTCAAGTCCTCTGTTTTTAATTGTCATCCTCCTATTCCTTCCTTATCCACCTCTTTCTTTTTCCTTCTCCTGTTCTGCCTCGTTTCCCGTCTTTACTGTTCTGAAACTTTTTTTCCTTTACGTTGACGTTGTTTTTCCATGTTTATTAGCCGTGAAAGTGTCGTTTCTGGTGTATCTTGTTTCGTTCTAGCCACTTGTCTCTTTTCTTCAGCATTGTCTTTCAACACTCCTTATTTACATCTACCCATCCCTCACAGCCACACCACCATCCCTCACAGCCACACCACCATCCTTCACAGCCACACCACCATCCTTCACAACAGCCTGCCCACCCCTCTCTGAAATCTCCAATCCTCCTAAATTCCCCCTCGTCCCTCTCAGTCCCTTTCAGTCGTCCCCATTCCTTTCAGCCATCCCGCTATCCTTGTCACCACTCCACTACCCCTCTCAGCCCCCTCACAACTCTCCAACTCATCCCATTAAGCTTTCCATGGGCAACTTTACGACACTTTTCACTAATTCAAGTCCGCCAAGTTGCCTCACTCCCTTGACTGTGCTTAGCAGAGATCAATATGAGAGTGTTGCTTCTGTCCTCCTGATAGTAAACTCTCCCACATCGCTTATTATACTCACTTCCTCACAGTGCAAGCATTAATCTCAGTTTTTAACTACATTACACCATTAATATCATGATAATGCGGTGAACAGCTGCACCGGCAACCACAATACAGTCAGCCCTGCCTTAATGAGCCTGTCCATCACGCCTCCACTTATGCAACAAAATAACAACAGAGAATAAACAGTTTGATGGCTATGTGGGCCAGCGGGACGCTAATAGCAACAGTTTGGTCGAACAGGCCGGACTATAAAGGTAGAAAGACCCTCGAAACCGGTCACAGGTGGGTTCATTTAGTAAAAAAAACTTTGACTTTTGCACACGTGAATTATTTTTAACACATTAATGGAAAAGCGCCTAAGGAATGGGAGATAACTGGTTGCATTCAAGGAATGGGAGATAACTGGTTGCATTCAAGGAATGGGAGGTAACTGGTTGCACTCAAGGAATGGGAGGTAACTGCTTGCACTCAAGGAATGGGAGGTAACTGGTTGCATTCAAGGAATGGGAAGTAACTGGTTGCATTCAAGGAATGGGAGGTAACTGGTTGCATTCAAGGAATGGGAGGTAACTGGTTGCATTCAAGGAATGGGAGGTAACTGGTTGCATTCAAGGAATGGGAGGTAACTGGTTGCATTCAAGGAATGAAAGATAACTGGTTGCATTCAAGGAATGGGAGGTAACTGGTTGCATTCAAGGAATGGGAGGTAACTGGTTGCATTCAAGGAATAGGAGGTAACTGGTTGCATTCAAGGAATGGAAGATAACTGGTTGCATTACAGGAATGGAAGATAACTGGTTGCATTACAGGAATGGAAGATAACTGGTTGCATTACAGGAATGGGAGGTAACTGGTTGCATTCAAGGAATGGGAGAGAACTGGTTGCATTCAAGGAATGGAAGGTAACTGGTTGCATTCAAGGAATGGGAGGTAACTGGTTGCATTCAAGGAATGGGAGATAACTGGTTATATTCAAGGAATGGGAGGTAACTGGTTGCATTCAAGGAATGGGAGGTAACTGATTGCATTCAAGGAATGAAAGATAACTGGTTGCATTCAAGGAATGGGAGGTAACTGGTTGCATTCAAGGAATGGGAGGTAACTGGTTGCATTCAAGGAATAGGAGGTAACTGGTTGCATTCAAGGAATGGAAGATAACTGGTTGCATTACAGGAATGGAAGATAACTGGTTGCATTACAGGAATGGGAGGTAACTGGTTGCATTCAAGGAATGGGAGATAACTGGTTGCATTCAAGGAATGGAAGGTAACTGGTTGCATTCAAGGAATGGGAGGTAACTGGTTGCATTCAAGGAATGGGTGGGTAGATCCAATTCCTTGGACTAAGAGTCCTTCACTATCATCAAGGCATCTCGAAAACTGCAGTTGTCCTCTCTCCTCTTGAACTAAGAATCCTTCACCAACACCTTTGATATACATTGAAATGCTTCTGAGAGTTTCCCTACCCCCGTAGCCCGGGCCTGGGTCAGGCCTGTCTGCTGCTTGCCTGATCAACCAGGCTGTTACTGCCCGCTGGAACACCTCCAGAAGCAGTGTTACAACATCGACTGCCCTGCATACCATCTAAAAGGGACCAGGAGGCACAGACCCCACAAGACAAACAATAGTAGCTACGACAACCCAACTCCAGGTGATTTTTTAGTGGCAGGAAACGGAAAAAGAAAATGGAAGGAAATAAAAATAGTCCACCACCTTGGAGCCTTGTTGGACTGGAGGCGCAGCCATGTGGCCACCATGGCCCTCCAGAATTACAACTACTGATGCCAATAACAAAATCCCCCCAACAAACACAGAATACAACCTCATTCATATTTGCTAATATACAGGGCCTTAAGCCATCCTCCAATAACAAAATACCTTTTATCAGTGGACTTCTAGAGGAGTCTAATGCAATGTTTGCAGCCTTCACAGAGACTCACACAAAAGATCACTTTGACAGTGAAATATGGATAAGTGGTTACAACCTTTTCAGATGCGACAGAAAAAACAGGCAACAAGGGGGGGTTGGCCTGTATGTCAAAAGAGTCCCTTATCTGCACGGAGTTGCTGAACACCACAAATGAGGTAGTTGAAGTTCTATCAATAAAGATCGAGAACCAAAATCTAGTCATTGTGGTTGTATACAAGCCACCAGATGCAACCTCAAACAATTCAAGGAACAGCTACTGAAAATTGATTACTGTTTGGAAAGCCTTCCAGCTCCATCCCCAAACATCTTACTGCTTGGTGATTTCAACCTAAGGCATACAAAATGGAAGAATGTAGCAAATAATGTTATAGCTGAAACAATCCCCGGAGGTAGCGCAGATGAAAGGTCACACACACATGAGCTACTAAGTCTCTGCGAAAAACACACCTTAAGCCAGCAGATAGTGTAGCCAACAAGACTAGAAAACACACTTGACCTTATCTTCACAAATAATGAGGACCTGATAAGAGACATAAGAATATCAAAACCAACTAATTCCGATCACAACCTAATCGAAGTCCAGACGTACATGCATAGGGGTCCTGATCAGCAGAATGCATGTACCTGTGAAGGTGTCTTCACAAAATACAACTTTAACAACAAGAACATCAACTGGGACCAGGTAAACCATGTCCTATACGAAACATGTTGGGAAGATGTCTTAAATGACATGGATCCAAACCAGTGCCTTGAAAGGATCAACTTCCTGGCAGCCGAAGCATGTTCTAGGCATATTCCCCTAAGAAAGAAGAGCAGGAGTAAACTGGAGAAAGACGCTCCCTCTACAGAAGACGACGAAGAGTCACTGAGCTCCTCAGGAGTGCTAGAATATCTGATACACGAAAGGAGGTGCTGACCAGGGAAGTGGAAACTATCGAACTTAAGTTAAATGACTCTTACAAGAACCAGGAGAGGCAGGAGGAGCTTAAAGCTATTAGTGAAATTGAAAGAAATTCAAAATATTTCTTTTCATATGCCAAAAACAAGGCAAATACCACATCTAGTATCGGGCCCTTACTCAGACAGGATGGGACTTACACAGATGACAACAAGGAAATGAGTGAAATATTGAAATCCCAGTACGACTCTGTGTTTAGTGAACCACTAATAGGTCTGAGGATCGACGACCCAAATGATTTCTTCATGAATGAGCCTCAAAACTCCATAAATGTATGCCAGATTTCCGACATTACCCTAACTCCGATAGATTTCGAAAAAGCCATTGACAACATGCCTAAGCACTCAGCCCCGGGCCCAGACTCGTGGAACTCTGTTTTCATTAAGAACTGCAAGAAACCCCTCTCGCGTGCCCTAAGTACATTATGGAGGAGGAGCTTGGACATGGGTGAAACTCCAGTCACTTAAAACAACGCATATAGCCCCACTCCATAAAGGTGGCAGCAAAGCATTAGCTAAGAACTATAGACCAATAGCTCTGACGTCCCACATCATAAAAATCTTTGAAAGAGTGCTAAGAAGCAGGATTGCAAATCACCTGGATTCCCAAAATCTTCACAATCCAGGGCAACATGGGTTCAGGGCAGGTCGCTCCTGCCTCTCACAACTACTGGATCACTATGACATGGCCTTGGATGCACTGGAAGAAAATCAGAATGCAGATGTAATATACACAGACTTTGCAAAAAGCATTTGACAAATGCGATCATGGCGTAATAGCCCATAAAATACGTGCTAAAGGAATAACTGGGAAAGTGGGGAGATGGATCTTCAACTTCCTAACAAATCGAACACAAAGAGTAGTGGTCAACAGAGTTAAATCGAAAGCTGCCATAGTGAAGAGCTCTGTTCCACAAGGCACAGTACTTGCCCCCATCTTATTCTTTATCCTCATATCAGACATAGACAAAGATATACACCACAGCACCGTATCATCCTTTGCGGATGATACTAGGATCTGCATGAGGCTGTCATCTGCTGAGGACGTGGTTAACCTCCAAGAAGATATAAACAAAGTTTTCCAGTGGGCAACGGTAAACAGTATGATGTTCAATGAGGAGAAATTCCAACTACTCCGTTATGGAAAATTGGAGGAGATAATAACTAGAACAGAGTATACTACTGACTCCGGCCATACAATAGAGCGGAAAAATAATGTAAGGGACCTGGGAGTAGTAATGTCTGAGGATCTCACTTTCAAGGATCACAACAGTGCCACGATCGCACGTGCAAAGAAAATGATAGGATGGATAATGAGAACTTTCAAAACGAGAGATGCCAAGCCAATGATGATCCTTTTCAAATCACTTGTTCTCTCTAGGCTGGAATACTGCTGTACATTAACATCTCCATTCAAAGCAGGTGAAATCGCAGATCTAGAGAGTGTACAGAGATCCTTTACTGCACGGATAAGTTCTGTCAAGCACCTTAACTACTGGGAACGCTTGGAAGCACTTGACTTGTACTCGTTGGAACGCAGGAGGGAGAGAGATATCATAATCTACACTTGGAAAATCTTGGAAGAAATGGTCCCAAATCTGCACACAGAAATCACTCCCTACGAAAGTAAAAGACTGGGCAGGCGATGCAAAATGCCCCCAATAAAAAGTAGGGGCGCCATTGGTACACTAAGAGAAAACACCATAAGTGTCCGGGGCCCAAAACTATTCAACAGCCTCCCATCAAGCATTAGGGGAATTGTCAATAAGCCCCTGGCTGCCTTCAAGAGAGAGCTTACCTGGAGGTTATTCCGGGGATCAACGCCCCCGCGGCCCGGTCCATGACCAGGCCTCCCGATGGATCAGGGCCTGATCAACTAGGCTGTTACTGCTGGCCGCACGCAGTCCAACGTACGAGCCACAGCCCGGCTGATCCGGCACTGACTTTAGGTATCTGTCCAGCTCTCTCTTGAAGGCAGCCAGGGGTTTATTGGCAATTCCCCTAATGCTTGATGGGAGGCTGTTGAACAGTTTTGGGCCCCGGACACTTATGGTGTTTTCTCTTAGTGTACCAATGGCGCCCCTACTTTTTATCGGGGGCATTTTGCATCGCCTGCCCAGTCTTTTACTTTCGTAGGGAGTGATTTCTGTGTGCAGATTTGGGACCATTCCTTCCAAGATTTTCCAAGTGTATATTATGATATATCTCTCCCTCCTGCGTTCCAACGAGTACAAGTCAAGTGCTTCCAAGCGTTCCCAGTAGTTAAGGTGCTTGACAGAACTTATACGTGCAGTAAAGGATCTCTGTACACTCTCTAGATCTGCGATTTCACCTGCTTTGAATGGAGATGTTAATGTACAGCAGTATTCCAGCCTAGAGAGAACAAGTGATTTGAAAAGGATCATCATGGGCTTGGCATCTCTCGTTTTGAAAGTTCTCATTATCCATCCTAAAGTCAGTGCCGGATCAGCCGGGCTGTGGCTCGTACGTTGGACTGCGTGCGGCCAGCAGTAACAGCCTAGTTGATAAGGCCCTGATCCATCGGGAGGCCTGGTCATGCACCCGGCCGCGGGGGCGTTGATCCCCGGAATAACCTCCAGGTAACCTGGATGATCTGGCACTTGGCGGAGGTACAAGTCCAATTTCCTCCAAGTCTTCTCCACTTGTTCCGGCACTGTTTCTGACTTCTTGCAGTAGTGTTAAACAGTCACGGATGTTGATGCAATGTTTTCTTTCTGTGTCCACAGTGCCTCTATTTTTCGCTGGGTTTATTTTACACCCACACTCCCATATCCCTCACTCCGCCTTTCTTAAAGGCTACAGTTGTTCTCTTCTCTTCGATGTGACCAAAGACAAGTGTCAATGAGGTACTTAAACTTACCACCTGTGTAAGGTGATATGCGGTTTATGGTTTCCTATTGAGGAAAACGCTTGTTCACCAGTGACATTACTCCCTGGTGGACAAAACGTTTTCTAAAAAAAAGAAAAAAATACCACGAAAAGCATGTGTCTCTTAACCTACTTGTCAGTATAAACTACAATGATATACATTCTTGCCAGCTCTACCTGAGATAGGGCTAGGCTTGGAAATGAGCCGAGACAGATTAATAGCTCAACCTGGAAGTGGGCTAAGGTATGCTAACAGGTTTTATCATGCAAATGAGCTGAGATAAGCTAACAGGTCTTATCCTGTAAATGAACTGAGGTAGGATAACAGCTCACAACCTATAAATGAGCTGAACTACGATAACATAATCTGTAAATGAGCTGAAACAAGATAAGAGCTTTTACCTTGTAAATTTAAGGGAGTTAAAAAAAAAAACGTATGGAGGGTAGGGCAATGTTGACTCACCTTTGCTGGTTGCTCTGAAAAGGTCAGACTCAGCATCCGACACCTGCAACACAAGAAAGAAAATATAAATAACTAATCATACTGAATGATCAACACAGTAAATTTTAAAAAGGAAATTACCAGTAACGGAAGAGCAAAATAAGTGTACAAGACCGTAATGTCGTACAGAAAATTCAATCAACTCTTAACAATGCTTCCTGTCATGATGTACATAAGGTGATTATGTAATGCACCACTGTATAATTTACAACGAAGATAGCATGTACATTTTTGTCATTTATAACGTAGTGTAGAACCTAAAAATATAGCTTCAACGTGACTAAGAGAAATAGTGGTCATGAATTTAACACATAATAACGTAATAAAACAGACGTGTCTTGTCTATACCATGTTAAACCAAGGAGAGAGAGAGAGAGAGACTAACCTAAGCCATTACCGACAAAGGGGCATAACTTTGCCTGACTTAGGGCCGTAAAAAGTTGTCCAGAGTTATGACCACGGTCCAGTCTCTTGTAATGGTTACGCTTCTGATGTCATCCCCACCACATCCTCTCATCCCCGCCACACCCTCTATCATCCCTATCACAACCTACTGTCACTGCCCCAACCCTCTGCCACCACCATGACCTCTCTCTATCGTCACCAACAGCAGCAGCAGCAATAACGACGAAAACAACGCCTTCACCGCTAGCGCCGCCGCCATCAACAATCACAACACTTGTTACTACAAGATTAAGATTCAGACAGAGAGCAAGTACGACCTCTGACCCTTTTGTGACCTTCACCTTTGACTATTATCTTCCCCTTCTCCCACACCAAAACAAAATAAAACATACATCTTCGAAGGTACTGATCGATGTCTCTTAAGTACCAAATAAGTCCATTCCAAACACTAACACCGGTTATGCATTAAATCTTCACACAAATATATATTGAAATTGGTAGAAAGTTTTGCAATCAGACCCATCCCAGGGCTGGGAGTGGTTTAATGTGAATTAGGAGGATTAAGATAATTAAATATGACCTGATTTGACATGATTACTAAGTACTCATGTCAGACCAATCGGAGGATAGGGTGGCCAGAAGAAAAACTTTCTAAAATACGAACACCATGAATAATGATTCACAGAAGGTAGCTAAAAACACAGACGAGTCACAGGGATGTCACGGAGTTTTTCACTCAGGGTGGTAGAGAAGTGGGATTACTGAAGTGAAAGTAATGGAAGAGAACTCCACAGACAGTTTCATGATGGGTATTGAAGAGTTTAAGAGGCTATAAACCAGTAATGTCTGTGTCTTTGTCAGCTCTAGCTGCAGTTTGGTCACCTGCAGACGACTCATAACGGAATCAAAGTCTTGAGAGTGGAAA
The DNA here is from genome assembly GCF_038502225.1 of Cherax quadricarinatus. NCBI lineage: Eukaryota > Metazoa > Arthropoda > Malacostraca > Decapoda > Parastacidae > Cherax > Cherax quadricarinatus. The sequence continues at coordinate 11,785,507 of NC_091371.1, read as the reverse complement.
GAAAACAGCAGCCACATCCACTCATCCATTCTTGGGAACTCAGAATTTAATGGTTCATGAAGAAAACGTAAGAGGCCGTCAAACTACGTTTCCCTACCAAACACAAATCTGCGAATACAAATCAGTATATCGATTGGGAAATACTCAAGAACATTTTGACTATTTTTTAACATAAACCTGAATGTGGCTATAGTTTCAGAAATAAAACACACAAATAATAATAACATGCAACAAAACAGATCCCCAGAAATTAAAAAAAAAATTGCATGGAGGGATTGCAAGCTCGGAAACTGTTTTCCTTAGAAGACTGTTCAAGGCGCCAGCAACATTGTTTGTACCAGCAATACTGAGGGCCAGAATTTGAAATTGCGAAGGAAAATCACTTTCTTGGCAAAGAGAGTAGCAATGAGCACTGCAATTACTAAAAGATTCAAAGTTCATTATGAAATATTAACCAAAGGAGACTCCATAAGATTAACTCTACTACCGTAATAACAAATACGCAATAATACATATACATGACTGAAGTGAACTTTTTTTTTTTTTTTGCAAATAAGAAACTAACGCCTCTTAGCTACCAAAAATTCAATCACTAATTCTTCGGAGCACAGACGACAAGCATATGGGGACGCTATTTTTTTTTTTACACATCTCATTTTATTAGGAATTCTTGTCGTATTTCAGCTCACTTGAGAGCGCACCTCTATCATGATATACCACCCATGAGGCTGTGACCCACAACAACTAACACCTAGGTACATGTTTTGTGCTAAAGAAAACAGGAGCAGCAAGTGTAGGGAAACCTGCCCATATGTCTCGTTTCACCCGGGAATGGAACCAAGGACTATAAAGAAATAACGTACTGTATACGATACGTGGTCAAAAATAATCCTACTGGAAAGTAAAAGTGTCGTTAAGTCAATGAGAAAGCGCTGTTACCACCTGAAGTAAGAAACACTGCAACCATTCACCAATAAAGAATACGAAATATTGCTGGATGGATGTTTCAATCTTCGAGAAAACACTTGAGATTCTCGTCGGCTGTGACAGATCACCCAGGATGTGATAGCTACCAGGTATTTACTAATATACCCCCCCCCCTTTTTCCCACAAGAAGTTACCGATATGGGTGAAGTCCTCAAGTGAAGCTGCCAAAGAACAGCAGATTTACCTGTTGTTTACCTTTTTTTCGAGCCAGGGAAGAGTTTCTCGCCCCTGCAGCTAGATACCAGATCAGATCTGGTTGATGGCCCGATCAATCAGGCTGTTAATGCCAGGAGCACGCATGAGGGTAATTCCCCTCATGCATGAAAGGAATTTTTTTTCACACAGGGTTTTACAAGGTTAGGTTAAAAAGCCTTGGTCCCTTCACACTTTGTGTATTCATTGTGTCCTACTCTTCATTCGATATATTTTGTAGTCTTACTCTTGTATGAAGTATTTTCCGTGTGTAGATTTAAGTCGCGAAATTCAATGGACTTTAATCTTCCGGACAATTTAAGTGCTTGATTTAATTTACCCGGGCAGTGAAATCTTTCTTTACGTTCTCCAGGTGAGACTAGGTTGGAATATTACTGGTTGGTAACAGCCTTTAGAGTGTACTAGTGTCTTAAATGAACATAAAAATAGTTGATACTCTCGTGATAACTTAAATCAACATGGTATCTACAAGTTCTCACAGCCTCCTACAGTGATATCTCTAGATTCTATCTCTACCATCAACTCTATCCCAAACCCAACGCCTGTTCTGCCCTAGCTTTCCCAACTCTGCCAACCAAACCTACCCCAATGTGCCAAAAAAAAAAAAATTGTCCTACCCCACCACCCAAGTTTATCCCAACCCGCTACCCGAGCCTGCCCCAACCCATCACCTAAGCTTGCTCCACCCCACCACCCAGTTACCTCACCCCGCTACCCGCTATCACCCAAACTTCCCTCGATCCGCCGCCCACGCCCGCCCTCACCGCCCACCCATACCAGCATGTGACTCCGCGGGTGTAGGCCGTAAAGGAGACGTGTAAAACTTTTATGCTGGCCATTACTTCACGACAACTGCCCCGCGCGCTCGCTACGCAGCATAAAACGTATAAACCGCCACATAAACCTAAGAATAAAACGCATAAAACGCCGCATAAAACCGCACAAGAACGTTTTATCAGAGCCGCTCCCCGGACGTAATCGTGGCGCGCCCACCCCCGTCCCCCTGACAACACTAGCGATCACACCCGCTGAACTTCCCATAAAGCAATTGGCGGAAAATTATGTTAGGGAGCTTTACAAGGTTTCCTGCCCGGCCACAGCCCCACACCACTCTATACTGAGGAACTTATGACTTTCTTTCAACTATTAACCTCGTAATGTTATTATCCCAAGATGATCCAAGAAAGTCAGTAGTGTGTGCGCGCGCGCCTTATTTCCATTGGGGACCTTTGGTTCTCTCTCCCCCCTAAGATGCCACCAATAAAAGTCGACTAACTCCGAGGTACCTATTTGCTGCTAGGTGAACATGGAGAAAGCACTGGGAGGGCTCGAGTTTCTACCAAAGACGAAGAGGAGAGAATACCAGACGTCGTCGTAGTCATCACCGTTAGTATCTCCGTCTGTGTCGTAGCCAGCACACTCGCTCCGACACCATACCGATCGAGGAACTAGTTTTAGTGGCCGTAAAGCCAACGTGGCAGGAACCGCCGAGATCTTTACATACATATTGAGAGTTATGGCATCACAAAGCCATCAAAGATGTTCAGGATGGCGCTCAAATATACTCTACCCTGTCAGCGCGACGCGTAGGAGGGGCCTAGCAGTGAGAGAGATGGCCACGACACCAGGAGAATAAGAGGAAGAAAAGTACATTAGCATTCCCATTCCAGTTTAGTGTAGAGCGGACCGCCCTGAGGAGTTGTCCCCGGGGAGTACTAAGACAGCACCAACCTAACATTTGCATGTGTTACACTACCCTCACCTAACATCCCCCCCAATCCTTCCCAGCCACACCATGTGGGACTGTATACACTCTCTAGTGGTTCCAGTTGTTACACTACCCATCACATCTCCCTCAGCATTACCTACATCATGTGGAACTGTAACCCTTTACCCCCAAAGTCTTCATCACCACACTTTCAAGATGCCGCGAAGCTCACTGGTGACAGCATTCCATTCAATAGGAAGGCCCCGGGTTCGATTATCTCGATAGGTATGGAGAAGCCCCTGTCCACCTGTCCACGTGGTTGTCACTGTCACCGTGTGGAGCAAATGTAAGTTTGTCCTGTAGTGAAACACACGAGCCAATCTAAATGTCTGCCTCTAAAGTTGTAACACCAACTACTAGGGTATATTAGCTTTCGGTCAGTCGTCAGAATAACTGCGGGGTTAGCTGAAAGGGAAAGCTTCCTAAACCAAGTCAACTTAACCCAGGTGCAGAGCAAGCTTTTACTGTAGAGCAAAACATTGTCACAATAACAGCTGGCTCTGCACCTGGGCCTAAGCCTTCCTTGTCAGGAGCAAGCCAGTTTATTTCTGCAAAAGCTACTTAACCCAGGTATAAAGAGTTTGATTGATGAAGAGGGAAGTGTAGTGAGATAGGAACACCCACCTTCACGTTGACACCATTTTAACACACTCGTTAATTCCTGAAGTGCCAAGAGCAGTGCCACAAATTAGGGAGCAACAACCGACCTTCAAGTATAGTGCAGCTGTCATACACCTGATTTCCCAGCTCTTCCGCAGACACCACACGCCTTCCTCATAGTTTTCTCACCCTTTCACACTCTTCATCCTTTTCTCACGCCTTCTAATCCTTTCCTCACCATTCCATACTCTTTCTTCACCCTTCCTAACAATTTCCTCAACCTTCCACGCTCCTTTCTCATCTTTTACTCACCCTTCCACTTCCCATCCTTTTCTCACCCTTACGCACTGTTTCCTTAACTTTTCTCACCCATTAACACCGTGTCTTCATCTATTTCTCACCCTTCCACACCCCTTCCTGAACCTTCCTCATTATTTCCTCACTTTTCCTCACCCCGCCTCCATCTTGACAAGTGGGAGTATCACTATATTTACCAAGTGATAACCAGAAGATTAACTCGAGCATCTCAGTAGCCCAGTAGCAGCTGCTCGCTGTCGTAAATTTCCACGCAGCATAATTTACCCTTCACTTACGTGTATAAAAGGCATGCACCGTGATTACCGAAGACGTAATGTCCTTGGCTTTATAGATATGAAAGAGCTGCTGCCTCGTTAATAAAATATACGACAGTCACATGCAGTTTAAAGAGGCTTTTATCTGGCTCGCTCAGCCGCTTGTGAAATGTTGTTGAGGTGGGGCACGCTGGTGTCAACATCACGACCAGCATATCGCCAGAGGCGCACATTAACCGCATTCCCTCGGCATACCGTTTGCATGAAGGTGTCTCTGAAAGGTTGGATGTTTGGACACTAAGATATAGTATTTCAGCGTATGGTCCTATCTGTCCACACACTTTGTATTTTATGTCGCTGCCATCGCTATACAAACCGTATTGCTAAAGATATACATGTGACTACTGCTGTATGTAAGGCCTATCATGGAGTACAACACAGTCAGCCTGGTCGAACACGTTCAGAAGCTCGAGCACGTCCAAAGGTTTGTAAATAATCCTGCAATTGAGAGGAATCACTACGAGGAGGCACTAATGGAAACGAAAGTTACAACCTTGAACGTAAAAACCACGAGACGTAGTTGTGGTTGATATGGTGGACCAGGAGACACACTATCACCAGCACAAGTACTTTCAATGGGATTACAGTATCCGGCAAACACAAACAAACCGGCGAGTACACACTGAATGCTTAAGTGATATTACAGAGCGTTGAGAGTGTGTGGAGGTTGAGTGAGCCACGGCAGGGTCACCTGAGAAGGCTCCAGGCATGTGTGAGGCTAGCGTCAGGTGAGGGTATGGCATCAGCGTTGGTTACACACCTGTCTCTACCCCTCACCTGATCATTTGTGTGTGTGTGTGTGTAAATACACATACATATACTGTATGTATAATATATATATATATATATATATATATATATATATATATATATATATATATATATATATATATATATATATATATATATATATATTACACTCGTAAGCATGCATATGCAAATTTATTGACCATCATTGAGAAGAACAGTGATATAGACAGTATAAAATATGTTATTGTGGTCTCATGTGAAGTTCTTCAAGAGTGTGAACATCATGAACACGTTACCGTGCCTGAGAGAGTAAAGGTAGTGAGTAAGCCAGGCCACAACCGCTACGTCTTGATGTGCGGGGCTTCCCCCCCCCCCCCCTTCTCTCTCTGGTATACCTGATATCCTCACTGCCCTACTGAAGTCTCCCAGCTCAGGCTGAAAGATTTCAACACGGAATTCCATCCTTTGTGATGGAATATGACAGGAGAATATAACTAACTTTTGTTTCCACTGTGAATTATACAGAATACTGTGTTCTCACTATGTAACTAAACAGAATACTGTGTTCTCACTATGTAACCATCATACAGAATAGGGTAATATCACATTGCCGATGTATTCAGTTTTGTAAAAAGAAAACTCACTTAGAATGCCTCTCCATTCTCTCTCTCTCTCTCCCTCCTGCGCCACACACTTGTTAGGTTTCACACTTGTCAATCATAACACCTCACCACCATGACACACTCGCTTCCCAATGTTGAATAAAAAAAATGGCAAATGAGTACCCAAAAAACCTAGGAATTAATCAGGATTAACAAGAGTACGGCTTGACATGAGCACATGTAGGATTCACAGTGGAGTCCTGAGAGCAAACCACTGAAGTACATGTAGGATTCATAGTGGGGCTCTGAAGGATAACCACTGACCACTAGGGTACACACAGGATTCAGTGGAGTCCTGAAGGATAACCACTGGAGTGCACATAGGGTCCACAGTACAGTCCTGAAGGATAACCACTGGAGTGCACACAGGATTCACAGTGGGGTCCTGAAGGATAACCACTGGCCACAAGAGTACACGCAGGATTCGTCAGTGGGGTCCTGAAGGATAACCACTGGCCACAAGAGTACACGCAGGATTCGTCAGTGGGGTCCTGAAGGATAACCACTGGCCACAAGAGTACACGCAGGATTCGTCAGTGGGGTCCTGAGAGTACACACTGCGTCACGACAAGGTTAACAAAAAAATCTGAACCGGAGAACCAAGTCCCAACCAGTAATCCAGCGCACTCAATATCGAACCCTACGGCTTGAGAATATTAGGTCCAAGGTTGTGCACACGGTTGCCCAGTGGTAGTTATTTGGGGCATATGATTATTAGGTATGTGTATGAGGGCACTTATCCTGCCCCTCACACTACTAATTTCCCACTACAACTCAGCCAACACACGCACTTACCGTCTTGCCTACCCTCAGAGGCTAACTCCAGCTAATAACAATACACTTTACCTTTTCCACCGTCATATTCCATTGTTTCGTTTGTGTGAGAGAGTGACAAGGTAGTGGATGCGAGGAGACTTTTCACGAGTAAGCAAAAGTCGGAGAATGAGGTCATTTTCAGGCTTTGAAGGGTACCAATAATCTAAATGATTGATGATTTTAAGAGAACAGTAAATAAATTTATTATAGTTTCAGATATTCACCTGGTTTTGAGTGTATACGTGAGCACAGCATAATCACCTAGAAAAGGGAAAACAAGTGAATACCCAAGTAATATCATTAGGGTGACATTCCTAGTCTTAAATGTTTATTACAATGCACTTGCATTGTACTGACAGAGGTTACATATACTTTGTTCTGTTGACTGAACGTCAGGTCGTCTGGCAATAATGCTGTTAGATCACTGACCACTTTCGAAGTCTTTTTTTTTTTTTACGTATCAAAGCAATTGGAACTGATCCAATTACGACTGAGCCTGCTACTCGCTCTGCCTCGAGGATTAAAAAAAATCGCTCACTGGTACATTCTTGGGGATAACGTCAGGCTCTGATGTGACAGACTGCAGCCTCAACTGCACACAATAACTGCTGTTAATAACTCCAGGATCATCTCCGCCGCCCGGTTTCAGACCAAGTTCAAGAAATAATACAAAAATTATAACTAAAGTAACGTACAAGAAATTAAAGCTAAGCGTATGCCGAATATTCGTAAGAAGTTCCTAAGAATTTCCTGCCATCTTGCGTGTTCATGCAGCGGAAATGAAATGACCAGTAATCCTATCAGAGTGCAAAACATTTAAGGAGGATATTACCTCCCTGGATGGCTGCTGTTTGCCAAACCACTATACAGGCAACATCACCAACCCCCATCCTCCCTATCCTTTCCTTTCCCCTCCACTAGTCATCCACCCCTCCCACATCCCCTCTTCAACACAATGGGCCACATCCCGGAGCGTGTTTAGCACCAGTATTAACTCTCATTAGGCGACCTGTCACTCAATAGTAATAACCAGCACCACGTCCTCACACCTACTGTATGACTGTTCTTCTCCAGCCTCAAGCCTCTGCCGGGAGATGCAACGTAAGGGAAGGCACACAAATAAAACATGGCTGGTATCATCACAGCAAAACATGTCTAGAGCTTTGTTTTGTATCATCGCATATTCCCGTCCCTCTGGTCTAAATCATCTGAAACACAAAAGCGGCCTTTATCTCAAAACCTGTAACACAGGTGGTATCCTAAAATGAGTTGAGATTTGATTACAGCTCTAAGCCTGTAAATTCATTTCTATACAACACAACTTGGAAGCTCCGCATGTATAGTATAACTATCACTTTCTCCAGGTTAAAACATTATATTCAACACTTCTCTAATCGTCCCACAACAACCATTTCACGACAGCGTAAACGTCCAACACAATTTTCACAGGAAAACTTATCTATATATCACATATATGACTGACTAGACTACTTGAACGTTATATCTAGATATTTAGAGCCTGACAAGGATATAAACGTCCATAAAACTAACATCTTCCCATATCACATTTGTTTTACAAAGGAATGAAGTTAGTAGTTACGAAGGCAGCACTAAAACTCGTGTAAATAAGGCACTGAATGTGTAGCTGGAAAGGCAAAGTCTTACTGTAAGCAGAAGCACTGACAAGTCAGGAATGTTGTTCTGGTCAGGTGCTAAAATGGTGAACAAATTCACACTTGTCCTAACAGTGCCCGTCACTCTTGTTCCAGTTGTGCATTATATACCAGGAATACAATGGCACAAAGGAATACACTGGCACAAAGGAATCCATTGGGAGAAAATGAAACATACAGAAGGTAAGCGAAGTGCTGCATATTTGAGTTTACAACTCATGTGGTAATTCCCATGTAAAAGCAATCCAAGCTCTGCTGGAACGAAATCATCCAAGCTGCCGCAGTTTCTGAACCAAATGTGGGATATTTAATTACCCTAACGAAGTTTTTCCTGGACAGGCTGACAGATTTCATTACTTCATGCATGCACACACACTCCTGTATGATGAAATATGACACGAACAATGCTAGCCTTCAGTCATACGATGCAAAATTATACAGAAGTGTAACAACACACTTCGGATATACAAAAATTTGTGAAAACATGAGTTTATTAGGTCAACACTACCCTTTCCGTCAGGCGCAGCACCTCCATCACATCCACTAGCACTATCAGCACCAACACGAACAATGTCGGAAGCAGAAGCTTATCCCATAAACAAAGACAAATTAGTGCTCATAAACCGGTACCACATCTCCATTTTCTCACACCCACCATGCTATCAACACCTGCTACTCTCCACAACACACCGCGCCTCTATCACCCTAATTACTGCTAAGTGTAGTCATTACCTACATTTTTTATGAAGCTCACACTCCCTGTGGTTGGCCAAATAATCAGGTGGTGTAAAAAATGACTTGACAAGGACAAGACGGGTGTGGGTTTGTGGACTGGGAAGCATGCTGACCACGGCACCTCTCCTGCAACCCAACATTTTTATACTTGCCTCACACATCTACTTACCACTTTCTGATATACTTCTCAGCTATCTAGCTATTCAACCGTTACCCTGTCGACTTAAACATGGTGCTGATAGGCCTGCGAGGCTATTTACCATACGCAATAGCCTTTTTCTCTCAACATATTTAAATATATATGGCATCAGGTGACTAACTAAACTGGTGAAATATGTACCTATAACCCGCTGTTACATGTCTATCAACGACCTCCTCTTATTCCCAGTGCCATATTAGTCTGGTACCTGGTTTGCAGCCACCCTAGCACACACGCTCCCTGCCTGACCTTCCTGTGCTGATAATACCAACGATGCTGATGCTTCTGCTGTTTGCTGCTAATTATGCTGGTTGCTCTTAATGAAGTTCTTAAAATTTGCCTGTGAAAATTATATAACCATGTAACACCCTCGTCAAACATTATATAACCATGTAACACCCTCGTCAAACATTATATAACCATGTAACACCCTCGTCAAACATTATATAACCATGTAACACCCTCGTCAAACATTATATAACCATGTAACACCCTCGTCAAACATTATATAACCATGTAACACCCTCGTCAAACATTATATAACCATGTAACACCCTCGTCAAACATTATATAACCATGTAACACCCTCGTCAAACATTATATAACCATGTAACACCCTCGTCAAACATTATATAACCATGTAACACCCTCGTCAAACATTATATAACCATGTAACACCCTCATCAAACATTATATAACCATGTAACACCCTCGTCAAACATTATATAACCATGTAACACCCTCGTCAAACATTATATAACCATGTAACACCCTCATCAAACATATAACACCCTCGTCAAACATTATATAACCATGTAACACCCTCATCAAACATATAACACCCTCATCAAACATATAACACCCTCGTCAAACATTATATAACCATGTAACACCCTCATCAAACATATAACACCCTCATCAAACATATAACACCCTCATCAAACATATAACACCCTCGTCAAACATTATATAACCATGTAACCCGACCACTAAAAAAGTTTATTAACCCAGAGTGTTTAAGCATCCATTCTTTTCTCTTTCAAGACGCGAGCGAAGTGTCTTAACGTACTGATGCTGTGGGTGTGCAGGCTGCTAGCGCCAACAACCTATTACTCCCTCCAAACAGTGGGTTTTATGAAGCCTTAATACGGGTCACTGTGTGGGAGGAAACGTTAATAAAGGCATCCACTGTATCTAAGGGCCCCATACTCCACCTTGTCAATATTTACATAGAATTTCAGTGCTAATAGCCTGGTGGATCAGGCGGTCTCAGATTTGTTATTGCTGTAAGGTGAAGCAGCTGTTCATTTGCATACTCTAGTAATTCATTACACAATTAGGGGAAAAATCCTTTTGCCTCAAACACCTTTCAAAGGGAGTGCACTAATGCAGGTGAGGGGCTCTTGCACTAAAGATCTGAAGCTTCCTTCCCCCTTCCTTGGATCAAACCTGATTACCTTCAATTCTCCAGACGTTGTATGACCCCTTCAAGTTTAGCGCTTCCTCATGAACATATTTGTCTCTGACAATCTGGGCAAGAACCACTTCTTTAGACCAATCAGGTGAAAGGTCCTGCCGGCATGGCAATCTCTGATGGCTATGGTTGTCGACCTTGGGCTAGGACCATGCGACCCTAACAAGACCAAAAGCTGCGGTTGCATTCTAGACTGGCAGTTGTGAATGGTGGCGAGGATGTCAACAGGAAGCAGGTGGCCACATCAACTCTAATGCCACAAGGCACTCTAGCCACTGTGCCAACAACCACCAGTAACTGCACACACTAGGCCAAGGAGATACCTCCAAATGAAACCTTACTGGCCTATATTAACGTTTTGGTATAATGTATTTACACATTTTATATATATATATATATATATATATATATATATATATATATATATATATATATATATATATATATATATATAAATATATATATATATATATATATAATGTCGTGCTGAATAGGTAAAACTGATCACTTAACAATAACTCGTTTAAAATTAAGTCCTTTCTAAAATTTTCTCTTATACGTTTAAATATATATTTTTATTTGTCATTTATGTTAATGTAAAAATTAATAATTTTGTACCAAAAGAATCTTAAAAAACTTACTAACTTTATTATAAGCGCAATTGAATTTAGCCTAGTTCAACTAAATATATTTTAGATAAGTTTACAATAATTTAATAAAAAACTATATATATATATATATATATATATATATATATATATATATAAATAAATTTCAAGCAACCGCCCAGGGAGGTACTACCGTCCTGCCAAGTGAATGTAAAACAAAAGCCTGTAATTGTTTTACATGATGGTAGGATTGCTGGTGTCTTTTGTCTGTCTCATAAATATGCAAGATTACAGGTATGTCTTGCTACTTCTACTTACACTTAGGTCACACTACACATACATGTACACGTTTATTTATACACACTCAGAGTTTTCTTTGATTTTATCTTAATAGTTCTTGGTCTTATTACTTTTCCTTTTATATCCATGGGGAAGTGGAATAAGAATCTTTCCTCCGTAAGCCATGCGTGTTGTAAAAGTCAACTAAAATGCCGGGAACAATGGGCTAGTAACCCCTTTTCCTGTAAAGATTACTAAAAAGAATAAGAAGAAAATTGTCAAAGTGGGAAGTCTGAATGTGCGTGGATGTTGTGCAAATGATAAGAGAGATGCTTGTGGATGTTATGAATGAGAAGAAGCTGGATGTCCTGGCTTTAAGTGAAACGAAGCTGAAGGGGGTGGGAAAGTTTCAATGGAGAGGAATAAATGGGATTAGGTCAGGGGTTTCAAATAGAGTTAGAGCTAAAGAAGGAGTAGCAATAATGTTGAAGTATAAGCTATGGCAGGAAAAGAGGGACTATAAATGTATTAATTCAAGGATTATGTGGAGTAAAATAAAGATTGGATGTGAAAAGTGGGTTATAGTAAGCGTGTATGCACCTGGAGAAGAAAGAAGTGTAGAGGAGAGAGAGAGATTTTGGGAAATGTTGAGTGAATGCGTGGGGAGTTTTGAATCAAGTGTGAGAGTAATGGTGGTTGGGGATTTCAATGCTAAAGTGGGTAAAAATGTTATGGAGGGAGTAGCAGGTAAATTTGGGGTGCCAGGGGTAAATGTAAATGGGGAGCCTTTAATTGAGCTATGTGTAGAAAGAGATTTGGTAATAAGTAATACATATTTTATGAAAATGAGGATAAATAAATATACAAGGTATGATGTAGCACGCAATGAAAGTAGTTTGTTAGATTATGTACTGGTGGATAAAAGGTTGATGGGTAGGCTCCAGGATGTACATGTTTATAGAGGGGCAACTGATATATCGGATCATTATTTAGTTGTAGCTACAGTTAGAGTAAGAGGTAGATGGGAAAAGAGGAAGGTGGCAACAACAAGTAAGAGGGAGGTGAAAGTGTATACACTAAGGGAGGAGGAAGTTCGGGGGAGATATAAGCGACTGTTGGCAGAAAGGTGGGCTAGTGCAAAGATGAGTAGTAGGGGGGGTTGAAGAGGGTTGGAATAGTTTTAAAAATGCAGTATTAGAATGTGGGGCAGAAGTTTGTGGTTATAGGAGGGTGGGGGCAGGTGGAAAGAGGAGTGATTGGTGGAATGATGAAGTAAAGGGTGTGATAAAAGAGAAAAAGTTAGCTTATGAGAGATTTTTACAAAGCAAAAGTGTTATAAGAAAAGCAGAGTATATGGACAGTAAAAGAAAGGTGAAGAGAGTGGTGAGAGAGTGCAAAAGGAGAGCAGATGATAGAGTGGGAGAGGCACTGTCAAGAAATTTAATGAAAATAAGAAAAAATTTTGGAGTTAAACAAGTTAAGAAAGCCTAGGGAAAGTATGGATTTGTCAGTTAAAAACAGAGTAGGGGAGTTAGTAGATGGGGAGAGGGAGGTATTAGGTAGATGGCGAGAATATTTTGAGGAACTTTTAAATGTTGAGGAAGAAAGGGAGGTGGTAATTTCATGCACTGGTCAGGGAGGTATACCATCTTTTAGGAGTGAAGAAGAGCAGAATGTAAGTGTGGTGGAGGTACGTGAGGCATTACGTAGAATGAAAGGGGGTAAAGCAGCTGGAACTGATGGGATCATGACAGAAATGTTAAAAGCAGGGGGGGATATAGTGTTGGAGTGGTTGGTACTTTTGTTTAATAAATGTATGAAAGAGGGGAAGGTACCTAGGGATTGGCGGAGAGCATGTATAGTCCCTTTATATAAAGGGAAAGGGGACAAAAGAGATTGTAAAAATTATAGAGGAATAAGTTTACTGAGTATACCAGGAAAAGTGTATGGTAGGGTTATAATTGAAAGAATTAGAGGTAAGACAGAATGTAGGATTGCGGATGAGCAAGGAGGTTTCAGAGTGGGTAGGGGATGTGTAGATCAAGTGTTTACATTGAAGCATATATGTGAACAGTATTTAGATAAAGGTAGGGAAGTTTTTATTGCATTTATGGATTTAGAAAAGGCATATGATAGAGTGTATAGGGGAGCAATGTGGCAGATGTTGCAAGTATATGGAATAGGTGGTAAGTTACTAAATGCTGTAAAGAGCTTTTATGAGGATAGTGAGGCTCAGGTTAGGGTGTGTAGAAGAGAGGGAGAATACTTCCCGGTAAAAGTAGGTCTTAGACAGGGATGTGTAATGTCACCATGGTTGTTTAATATATTTATAGATGGGGTTGTAAAAGAAGTAAATGCTAGGGTGTTCGGGAGAGGGGTGGGATTAAATTTTGGGGAATCAAATTCAAAATGGGAATTGACACAGTTACTTTTTGCTGATGATACTGTGCTTATGGGAGATTCTAAAGAAAAATTGCAAAGGTTAGTGGATGAGTTTGAGAATGTGTGTAAAGGTAGAAAGTTGAAAGTGAACATAGAAAAGAGTAAGGTGATGAGGGTATCAAATGATTTAGATAAAGAAAAATTGGATATCAAATTGGGGAGGAGTATGGAAGAAGTGAATGTTTTCAGATACTTGGGAGTTGACGTGTCGGCGGATGGATTTATGAAGGATGAGGTTAATCATAGAATTGATGAGGGAAAAAAGGTGAGTGGTGCGTTGAGGTATATGTGGAGTCAAAAAATGTTATCTATGGAGGCAAAGAAGGGAATGTATGAAAGTATAGTAGTACCAACACTCTTATATGGGTGTGAAGCTTGGGTGGTAAATGCAGCAGCGAGGAGACGGTTGGAGGCAGTGGAGATGTCCTGTTTAAGGGCAATGTGTTGTGTAAATATTATGCAGAAAATTCGGAGTGATGAAATTAGGAGAAGGTGTGGAGTTAATAAAAGCATTAGTCAGAGGGTAGAAGAGGGGTTGTTGAGGTGGTTTGGTCATTTAGAGAGAATGGATCAAAGTAGAATGACATGGAAAGCATATAAATCTATAGGGGAAGGAAAGAGGGGTAGGGGTCGTCCTCAAAAGGGTTGGAAAGAGGGGGTAAAGGAGGTTTTGTGGGCGAGGGGCTTGGACTTCCAGCAAGCGTGCATGAGCGTGTTAGATAGGAGTGAATGGAGACGAATGATACTTGGGACCTGACGATCTGTTGGAGTGTGAGCAGGGTAATATTTAGTGAAGGGATTCAGGGAAACCGGTTATTTTCATATAGTCGGACTCGAGTCCTGGAAATGGGAAGTACAATGCCTGCACTTTAAAGGAGGGATTTGGGATATTGGCAGTTTGGAGGGATATGTTGTGTATCTTTATACGTATATGCTTCTAAACTGTTGTATTCTGAGCACCTCTGCAAAAGCAGTGATAATGTGTGAGTGTGGTGAAAGTGTTGAATGATATAAGTATTTTCTTTTTGGGGATTTTCTTTCTTTTTTGGGTCACCCTGCCTTGGTGGGAGACGACCGACTGGGAGACGACCTCTGGGAAGCAATGCCATTGACACAATTCTCAGGAAGAAATTGGAAGAGTTAAGGAGAATGGAACATCGAATAGGCAATCTGGACACCCACGATGCCTTGTACCTTCTCAAAGTGCTTGAGTCTGCCCAGGTTGACATATTTCCTAAGATGTGCACCTTCATATGATAACCCTATACTGCACGAATATGACAGTATTCTGAGGCAGATTTTTACGAAAGTACTTAACCTTACTCTAGAAGACGGGCAGTGGAACCAAGCTACACTTCCAGTCAGACTAGGAGGCATTGGTGTCCGCAAGTCATCACAGATTGCGTTACCTGCTTTTCTGTCCTCGTGTATTGCATCCAGAGAGCTTGTAGCAGCGATTCTCCCTGAACATCTTAGGGACAAGATAGGAGTCCAGGACCAAAAATTTATTGACGGAGCAATGATCTGGGATAATCTAACGGGCTCTGGAGCCAGACCTGCTCCCCCCAACAACTACAAACAATCGCACTGGGATGGTCCAATAGTGGAAAATATTGCCTCAACAATGCTTCAGAGTGTGTCAGGGAAGGATAGAGCCCGCCTCCTGGCAGTGAGAGCACCTCATGCTGGGGACTTTCTGTTGGCTGTTCCCAACTCCAGCTTTGGCACACGTCTCGACCCACAGACCATCCGCATCGGTGTTGCCCTTCGACTTGCCGCCCCTATTCTCGCCGAACACAGGTGTATTTGTGGCAGTGAAGCAGCAGACCGATTCGGGTACCATGGTCTTGTGTGCCGTAAATCCGAGGGAAAGACTGCAAGACATGAGGAGGTTAATAACATTATCAAGAGGAGCCTCACAACAGCTGGATGCCCAGCAGTAAGGGAGCCACCCCAACTATGCAGATCTGATGGCAGCCAGAAGCGTCCAGATGGTATCACCCTTCAAGCCTGGACAGATGGGAAGCAGGTGGTGTGGGACTATACATGTGCATCTACCTTGGTTGATACCTATCTCCAATACACCAGGGAGGAAGGAGGGGCAGCTGCCAGCTTCAGGGAGTCCCAAAAGTCTAGAAAATATGGAGAACTTGCCCATCATTATATGTTTGTTCCCATAGGCTCAGAGACCCTTGGCTCATGGGGAAAGAGTGCATCTAAATTCCTTAAGGAGCTGGGAAAAAGACTCATCAGGGTAACTAGGGATCCCAGGGCAGCTAGTTTTCTGTTCCAGCAGCTCAGTGCGGCTGTTCAAAGGGGTAATGCCTGCTGTATTTTGGGCACACGCCCCAGCTCTGAGGAGCTGGATGAGATTTTCACCTTATAATCGGTGATACACACGTAACAACATGTACCGTATATGCCACCTTTATATCAATAATGTATCTCTTAAATCTTCTGTACCATATTATGTAATAAAATATTCCTATTAGTAAAAAAAATAAATATGAAAAGATGGGGTGGTAGGGGAAGTGGAATATTCAAACGGCTTCAGGAAGAAATCCAAATATTTTTCCTTGAAGCCTTTTTATCCACTTCTCCGAGGCTATGGGTCCCACAATTTACACCAGAGGTGGACCCCATTATATATATATATATATATAATATATATATATATAATATATATATATATATATATATATATATATATATATATATATATATATATATATATATATATATATATATATATATATATATATATATATATATATACATATATTATATATTATATATATATAATATATTATATATATAATATATTATATATATATATTATATATATATAATATATATATATATATATATATATATATATATATATTATATATATATATATTTTTTTTTTCAGCAAGTCGGCCGTCTCCCACCGAGGCAGGGTGACCCAAAAAAGAAAAAATCCCCAAAAAGAAAATACTTTCATCATCATTCAACACTTTCAACACACTCGGACATTATCACTGTTTTTGCAGAGGTGCTCAGAATACAACAGTTTAGAAGCATACACATATAAAGATACACAACATATCCCTCCAAACTGCCAATATCCCAAACCCCTCCTTTAAAGTGCAGGCATTGTACTTCCCATTTCCAGGACTCAAGTCCGACTATATGAAAATAACCGGTTTCCCTGAATCCCTTCACTAAATATTACCCTGCTCACACTCCAACAGATCGTCAGGTCCCAAGTATCATTCGTCTCCATTCACTCCTATCTAACACGCTCATGCACGCTTGCTGGAAGTCCAAGCCCCTCGCCCACAAAACCTCCTTTACCCCCTCTTTCCAACCCTTTCGAGGACGACCCCTACCCCGCCTTCCTTCCCCTATAGATTTATATGCTTTCCATGTCATTCTACTTTGATCCATTCTCTCTAAATGACCAAACCACCTCAACAACCCCTCTTCTGCCCTCTGACTAATACTTTTATTAACTCCACACCTTTTCCTAATTTCCACACTCCGAATTTTCTGCATAATATTTACACCACACATTGCCCTTAAACAGGACATCTCCACTGCCTCCAACCGTCTCCTCGCTGCTACATTTACCACCCAAGCTTCACACCCATATAAGAGTGTTGGTACTACTATACTTTCATACATTCCCTTCTTTGCCTCCATAGATAACGTTTTTTGACTCCACATATACCTCAACGCACCACTCACCTTTTTTCCCTCATCAATTGTATGATTAACCTCATCCTTCATAAATCCATCCGCCGACACGTCAACTCCCAAGTATCTGAAAACATTCACTTCTTCCATACTCCTCCTCCCCAATTTGATATCCAATTTTTCTTTATCTAAATCATTTGACACCCTCATCACCTTACTCTTTTCTATGTTCACTTTCAACTTTCTACCTTTACACACATTCCCAAACTCATCCACTAACCTTTGCAATTTTTCTTTAGAATCTCCCATAAGCACAGTATCATCAGCAAAAAGTAACTCTGTCAATTCCCATTTTGAATTTGATTCCCCATAATTTAATCCCACCCCTCTCCCGAACACCCTAGCATTTACTTCCTTTACAACCCCATCTATAAATATATTAAACAACCATGGTGACATTACACATCCCTGTCTAAGACCTACTTTTACCGGGAAGTAGTCTCCCTCTCTTCTATACACCCTAACCTGAGCCTCACTATCCTCATAAAAACTCTTTACAGCATTTAATAACTTACCACCTATTCCATATACTTGCAACATCTGCCACATTGCTCCTCTATCCACTCTATCATATACCTTTTCTAAATCCATAAATGCAATAAAAACTTCCCTACCTTTATCTAAATACTGTTCACATATATGCTTCAATGTAAACACTTGATCTACACATCCCCTACCCACTCTGAAACCTCCTTGCTCATCCGCAATCCTACATTCTGTCTTACCACTAATTCTTTCAATTATAACCCTACCGTTATATATATATATATATATATATATATATATATATATATATATATATATATATATATATATATATATATATATACACGTACATACATACATTCCTTGCGATTATGTTAATACTGTTGGGATGGTGGACACACCACTGGGACAGTGTGTCACCAGTATCCTCTCACCAAACTACCAGTAACCAGCACCTGCCACAGACTACAATCAGCGGGACAATATCTCTCCAGTATCCTCTCACCAATACCTGCCACAGGGACAATAAGTCACCAGCATCAGTGAGCAGGGAAAAAAAAAAAAAGGAATGTCGGGTACAACTGCTGTACGCTGTCCAATTTCCAACATTTGCGGTCCAATTATCAAGCGTCAGAAGAGTTTCCCAGACAGCGACAAATGGTTCTGGCGACTGTGCTCCTCTGTTTGCTGCTCAATGTTTCCTGCTCGTGTTCGCACCTCTACTCTTTGTCTATCTGTTACTGCTGCTGCGGTTACTGCCGTAGCTGCTGTTTATGTTACTGCTGCTGCTGTTACTGAATTTGTTATTACTGCTGCTGCTGTTACTGCACGTTAGTACTGCTGCAGCTGCTGTTGCTGCTGCTGTTACTATCGCAGCTACTACAATAGCTTCTGTTGCTGTTACTGCATTTATTACTGCTGTTGGTGTTACTGTATCTGTTATTACGCTGCCGCTATTACTGCATGTTAGTACTGCTGCAGTTGCTGTTCCTGCTGCGGTTACTATCGCAGCTACTGTAATAGCTGCTGTTTTTTTACTGCTACTTTGTCACTGCATCTGTCATTACTGCTGCTGCTGTTACTGCATATTGTTACTGCTGCTGCTGTTACTGCATATTGTTACTGCTGCTGCTGTTACTGCATATTATTACTGCTGCTGCTATTACTGCATATTATTACTGCTGCTGCTGTTACTGCATATTATTACTGCTGCTGCTGCTGTTACTGCATATTATTACTGCTGCTGCTGCTGTTACTGCATATTACTGCTGCTGCTGTTACTGCATATTATTACTGCTGCTGCTGTTACTGCATATTATTACTGCTGCTGCTGTTACTGCATATTATTACTGCTGCTGCTGTTACTGCATATTATTACTGCTGCTGCTGTTACTGCATATTATTACTGCTGCTGCTGTTACTGCATATTATTACTGCTGCTGCTGTTACTGCATATTATTACTGCTGCTGCTGTTACTGCATATTATTACTGCTGCTGTTACTGCATATTATTACTGCTGCTGTTACTGCATATTATTACTGCTGCTGCTGTTACTGCATATTACTGCTGCTGCTGTTACTGCATATTATTACTGCTGCTGCTGTTACTGCATATTATTACTGCTGCTGCTGTTACTGCATATTATTACTGCTGCTGCTGTTACTGCATATTATTACTGCTGCTGCTGCTATTGCATATTATTACTGCTGCTGCTGTTACTGCATATTATTACTGCTGCTGCTGCTATTGCATATTATTACTGCTGCTGCTGTTACTGCATATTATTACTGCTGCTGCTGTTACTGATGCAGCTGCTTCAACTGTCCCAGCTGAGGCAAGAGAGCTGTGTTGGTACTTCCCTGAAGAAGATGGCTACCACAGTGGTATACTTGAAGCCGATTATTTTTGTTATACTCATGGTGGCGAGCCTAGTCCATATAGGTCACCAGCTGAGCTACAGCGCTTGACAGTCCAACTCCTATTAACGATTTCTCTTCGATAACAGATGCTGGTGAAGAGCTCAGTTTATCAGATCAGCTTGTCAGAACTGCTGATACGCCCCAAGCCTCTCATCCAGGAGGCGTTGTTAGTGGAGAAACTGGATTTTGCCCTCACCGAACATCACAATGTTTTCTGTGACCCAATGGAAGACCTAGTTAATATCAGTCTGGAGTTTTGCTGTGTCCTCTGGGGATGTCACTTTAGTACAAATTTTGTTATCGTCTCTTTCAATGTTGGGTCTGAGACCGGAAAAGAGAAATGGGGACGAAAACTGACCTGATGAATAGAACTCTTACTTTACTTTGACTATTACTCTTTCCGTTCGAATTGTTAGATGACAATAAACTATCTGGCCACTTACACATTTATTCCATTTTACACACATTTAATGTGTTATTATATTATGATCACACTTGTTAAAAGCTTCTGCAAAGTCCATGTTATCTACATTTTGTTCGTCTTCCAGTGTATCTAAGACCCTGGCATAATAGTCCAGCAATAACAAGAGGCAGAAGCTACATGCTGTAAACCTATATTGCCCCAAATTATGCAACTGATATGATTCCATGTGCTTAAACCTTACTTCTTAAAACTATTTTATCAGTGCTATCAGTCTATAGTTTTTTCTTATGCAATTGCTTTACTGCCACTTTGTGTTGCGGTGTTACAGTGTATCTGACTTTCACTGTGGGACGACTCTTTGTCCAGACTCTCTCTACATTCCATTTAAGGCATGAGAATGCCTTTAGCAATTTTGGAGGAATATGGAATTCCATGAGCGTGAGCAGTTAGCTATGTGTACAGATTTAGTGCGTACTAGCAGTACTGAGTTAGCAGTGTATACATAACATTTTGTTTTAGAAGTGTGTACAGATTTAACAGTGTGTACAAATTTAGTTGTGCGTACAGACTCAGCTGTGTGTACAGACTTAACTGTGGGCACAGATTCAGCTGGTGTCCCACACTTGCATGGAGGTTCAATCTTGGGGCAACACACCCCAATGCATACTGAAGTGTTACTCTCCCAATTTACCCACTTGTCCTACACGTGACCACACTGCCGATAGTATGGAGTGGGGCCAGGCTCATGAAGACTAGGTGAACCGGCCAACACGCTTGACTTCTCCAGCACAATCAGACAAACCAGCAGTGTGCTGCTGCCTTGTTCAATATGACAGCTACATAGTAAAATGATTCATTGTTACAGGTAATCAGCGCCCCACGTACGTTACCTGCACACAAATTAGCTTCCCGCGTTACCTGTACACCGCCGCCTCGCCACACACAGATACCAACCTGCAAAGAAAAACAAATAATTACTTGTCAGATATATATAGCAATGTTCAATACTACTACTACTAATATAATAATAATAATAATAATAATAATAATAATAATAATAATAATAATAATAATAATAATTCAAATGAAAGTTAAACATTTCCCCTTGAAGAACTTTCGAGTAACTATTTTTGACATAACAGTTACAGTTGAGGCGGTGGACACGGTTATATGGAAATTTTATTGATGACATTTGTCCACTCAATGGTCTTTATGAAGCAACTGCATGAAGCAACCAAGAGTTTCCACGTCTATTTCGTAATGCACCAGCTATTAGAAATATATTTGTGGCAAAAGCTGCCATTACCAGTAAAGTGGGCGCCTGGCCTCGCAGCCACTGGCAAACGATCACCCGTGAAGCGTAGACCACCACCAGAAATAGCTGCTTTCAAGGTGAACTCAATGACCTTTTTATAGAGGAGACCCTCCCCCCTTGCCTTGTTGCTGGGTAAAGGCTCTTGATCCAAAGAGTCGGAGGCACCCTCTTCTTCCTCGGATCAAATTAAATTTATATAAAGTGGATGTTTGGCCTGATGTGCGTCCTTATCGTAACCTTAATTTTTAAAGGGTTGGAGAGGTAAGCCAGCGGAAGGCTTCGGTCTGATGACCAAACGTCCAGCTGCGTCAAGAAATATTTGTCCTGTTTCCTGACAAACCTTACCTAACCTAACGACGTGCGTCCTGTGCTGGGTGCCAGAGCCACTACTTCGTTGGTGTGCACCTGCTGCAGCTGCTGCTGGTGCTCGGCTAAGATCAAAGATGTCTGGCAAGATATATGATGGTAGTCTGTGCCGCGAGATGGCTATGAAATGGAAATTGAGACACCGTACCATTTTATTTTAAAACAAACCTAACACATAATATCCACCAGAAAATCCGGTCATACAATTTCTCAATTTCTTTTCAGTCGTTTGTGTTCCTGTAATATTCTCTTTCTAATTTAGGCCGGATATGCTACTAGACTGCTGTGGTGATGATTCCCGCAGGTAACAACAGATAATTAACAGAGAAGACGATGACTCCCAAAGCTAACAGATAATTAAGAGACAACAGACTATGATTCCAGGAGCTACCTAGAGGTTATCCCGGGGATCAACGCCCCCGCGGCCCGGTCCACGACCAGGCCTCCCGGTGGATCAGGGCCTGATCAAAAGATAATTAAAAGACAACAGACGATGATTCCCAGAGCTAACAACAGATAATTAACACAACAGATGATGATTCCCGGAACTAACAAAAGACAATTAACACAACAGATGATGATTCCCGGAGCTAACAAAATACAATTAACACAACAGATGATGATTCCCAGAGCTAACAACAGATAATTAACAGGCAATATACGATGGTTCCCAGAGCTAACAACAGACAATTAACAGATAGACGATTATTCCCAGAGCTAACAACAGACAACAGATAGACGATGATTCCATGAACAGATTATTAACAGACAACAGGCCCGAAGGTCCATATAAATATCACATCCTGGCTGATATGACACAATCTGCATGACACCCCATTTTATACCCTTGAAAAAATTCCTGGGCAAAAAAAAAACCGTGGAAGCAGTGACAAATGAGAGGAAAATGACACAGCACTGTAGAGGAAGACCAATGATTTGAAAGTAGATGTTGAACTACAAATCGGCAGTTGTTCGCTCTTACGTAGCAGATAAAAACTGTCTTAGTAAAAAAATAAATTTGACTGACAAGTGACCCACAGAAAGATGGAATAATAAATAGAACACTAACTCCATCACTCCCACAGGATCGTTCCATCATTCCTACGGGAACACTACATCACTCCCACACAAACATCAGCAGAGAATACCGTACTGCCGCTACTGACGTTCTAATTGTTCAAGGTAATTTCCAACGAACAAGGAAGCAGTGGGCTTGTAGTTAAGACACAAATAGCTTAGCGCATCCCCGCCAGCTGTCACACTTTAAACTAACAGTAATTGAACAAGACACACAAAATAAACTCTTACAACAGTTTAATTCACAGCAGCAGCAACACATTAGCTCCATTTGTTGAAGCAACTCAATGATGGTCATTAGGTCACTCTGACACCCAACCTGCCCTCCCTCAGTACTGAGGAAAAGGGGAAGGGAAGAAAGGAAGAACGGTAGAGAAGACAAGGAAGGAAAGGAGGTAAATAAGAAAGGAAGATGAAGAGGAAGGAAGTAGGGTAAAGGAGAAGAGAAGGGAGGGAGAGAAGAAAGAACATGCATGAAGAATACCCAAAAGACACCTCTTGGTGTGAACACTCCCGCAGCCCAGTCCCACATACGGACCACAGCCCGGCTAGTCATGCAATAATTTGAGGAACCTGTTCAGTTCCCTTTTAAAGTCAGCCAAAGATTTTTTGGCAATTCCTCTTACCCACAAAGGGAAGGCGTTGAAAAGTCGGGGACCTCTGACACTCAAGTTTTCTCTCAGGTACCCGGCACCGTCTGCCAAGTCTCTTGTCATAAGGAGTGATTTCAGTGTGCAGGTTTGGGACAAATCCCTACAGGATTTTCCAGGTGTAAATTATGATGCATCTTTCCCGCCTGCATTCCAAGGACTACAATTTAAGATAGTTCAAGAGTTCTCAGTAGTTCAGTTGCTCGACTGAACGTATACAGGCAGTAAAAGTTCTTTGTTTTCTAGCCTAGCAATCTCACCTGCCCTTGAAGAGGGCCGGTAAAGAATAAGTGATTTGAAGAAATCATCACTGGCTCAGCATCTCTTGTGTTGAAAGTTCTTGTTATCCAGTATATCAGTTTTCTTGTGGTGAAAACAGCAACAGTGCAATGATCTCGATTGTAATTTTTTCTTATATCATCCCCAAGTCTCGTACATGGAACTTTCGCATTTTAAGTTTCTCCTATACTCCATTTCAGTCTTTATTTCCTCCATTCTTTCATAGCGGAGTAAATGAAACTTGTAAATGAGAAGGAATATAATGAACAGGTGTGGAGAAAGATGGATAAATAAGAGGGAATACAATGGACATGTGTTCAGAAAGTCAGGAAGAATTGACAGGCATTTCAAAGGAAGAAATAAAGAATGGAGAAGAAAATGAAAGAGGAGAGGCAAGAGAAGAAATACGAATGGACAAGAGAGGTGAAGAGGGTAAACACAAGTACGGACGTAGAAGAGGGACGATAAACAAAGAGTGGAAAAAGGAAGCAAATGAGGAGACACCAATATAATTAAATCTTACATTCTTTATTTACCTATCAACGCTTAACAGCTTATTCAACTTTTTCAAATGAAATACTGAACTTTAAAGTGTCGGTCATACCGAAGAGTCATCAACTTAAACATGCTGTTGTCACTTTCCAGAATTCTACTCTCTCCACTTCTTCCACTGTCCCTAATATTTTTAGTTGCTCCCTTATTAGACTAAGTCTACTGCACAGGCAAAACATTTCACCAATAAATATACCCACGTGCTGCACATGCCTCTTCGTTAACTTGGTCGTATTGTATACCATTACCGTAACGAGTTCTACTCTTGCAGCCCAGGTCGAAGTCTGATTCCCTTTACTCACGAAACCGTAGTGACACGAATGTAAACGGCTCACGGAAGTGGTGGCATTCGCACCCACGGCAAGCCAGTTCTAAAATCAGCAGGCCAGTGCGTTAACCAAATATATATAACCATGGGTTCGAATGCCACCCGTTCCCTAAGTCAGATTCTCTTGCTAACTGCCTAGTTAACGAGGTTGTTAGTTCCAAAACGAGTCTGTTTATTCTACAAAAACAGAAGTCTTCGAGAGGAATATGGATTTGCAGTTATAACTGCCAATATAGAAGAATAAGTGACAAAACTGTGGCTGGAATAATTCAGAACTAAAAAAGTAGCCGGAGTGTAAACTTTAGACGACGCTTCGGTCCGTCCTAGACGAACAGAAGGCACAACAAAAATGGACCGAAGACATATCGTCTAAAAATTATTTAAAAAAATAGAAAAACTGATTATTGTCTTGTTGCTTTTTTTTCACTATATGAATCCAAGAACTGTTGTGTAGTTGTCAGTGCCTTTGTCCAGGTGTGGCACCACGACTTTCTGTTGTTTACCTGTCGATGGAATCTCTTGTTCATTCTACGCCTCCTTAGTGATTACCTTCACACTCAGGCACTCAGGATAGCTCTCGAGAGCAGAATGTGAAAGCCACTTAACTGATACCAGCGTATCATAGGAGAGTACTTACTGTTATGTTATGAAATGTTTACTCTAATGATGACCTGAACCTCACCCCTGAATCCCAAACCTACGCAGATAACTGCACTTAACCCATTTATTTGAGCAGAAGATGCTTACCGTCCCAAAATTCATCGAATGAGCAACACGAGATATGTCAACGGTCATATTATTATACACAGTCTACTACACAGAAGGCGATACAAGTATTGTTATATACAAATTCATTGTTCTTAGAGGCTTACACCTAGGGCAAGGTGTGGACAGCCAGAAGGTAATTATACCACAATACAATGTGTGACTAGTTAATGGCCCAGGTTAGACCGAAACGTCGTTATAAGTTTCTCTTATGTGCGGGTTATTTGTGTATTGTTCCAGTCACAGTATTGTGCCTTTTTGTTCTTATACCACAAGAAAGGCAGCCATCAGCAGTTTCACTCTCGCTGTACCTTTCTCAAGACTCTCATTAACATTCCCCGACAGACTCGTGTGTAAAACGTGCTGACAACATATAGATGCTCAAAACATCAAATAAGCTAACCAACATGAAGCTATGGCTCAAAGATGGCTCCACCCTTGCCAGATAAATAATAATGT
Organism: Cherax quadricarinatus; assembly: GCF_038502225.1. Classification (NCBI taxonomy): domain Eukaryota; kingdom Metazoa; phylum Arthropoda; class Malacostraca; order Decapoda; family Parastacidae; genus Cherax; species Cherax quadricarinatus. The sequence continues at coordinate 11,759,310 of NC_091371.1, read as the reverse complement.
TGCTTAATATTAAACACACAAAATCCATTTCCAGTAAATAAAAACCTAAGGCTAGGTTCTGAAACGAGCCCAGGTACGATTACAGCTCTTGGCTTGTAAAATACAGGGTAGGAACCCTTATCTTTAATCCCGTAAAACTAATTGACTGGCTTATCTGGACGGCTTATATGGCGGTATGTTCACTCTCAGGATGAATGCCGCTACCTGGAGAGTATTCCGGGGGTCAACGCCCCCGCGACCCACTCCTTGACCAGGCCTCCCGGTGGATCAGGGCCTGATCAACCAGGCTGTTACTGCTGGCCGCACGTAGTACGACGTGCGAATCACGTCCCGCCTGATCGGGTATTGACTTAGGTATCTGTCCAACTCTCTCTTGAAGGTAGCCAGGGGTCTACTGGTAATTTCCCTTATGCATGGTGGGAGGCTGTTGAACAGTCCAATAAACTCGCACAAAAATCACTCCTAGAACAAAATCATGAGAGTACCTGGGAGACGGTGAAAAACCTAGGCCTATATAATTTCATTTAGGAAACAATCTTGAGGATTAATACTCTCAGAATACACCTCTTCTCACCCCTACAACCCTCACTTCTCTCACAATGAACTAATCATTTCTCCTTGTTGCATACTGCTGCAACAACCAGTGTGAACGCATGAGAAAATAAATGGTTGTGAAGTAGGCAGCAGAGTGATAAACAACAAGACGATAACAAACCAGAGGAGAGGAGAAGCGGAGAGACGGAAGAGTACAGAGTGCAAAACGAGTGCCGGTTTGTCTTTATGGGCGAGGATCACTGACCACAACAGCCGGACTCTCGACTCTACACACGCGCCCCTACTCCCTTCCCACACCACACGTCTTGCCCCAATCCTGCCCCCCCCACCTTCGCCCCTACCCTCTCCAACCACGCCCCCACCCTCGCCCACTCCCGCCGCCACTCAGGAAAATGCCATTATACTTAAGTGGCATAATGGGCTAACAACAGCTCGTAAACAATCTTACGGAGGCTGTAATGCAACTCATAATTAACTTTAAACAAGATGAATTACAGCAACTAAAAAATGGCGACAAAGCAAGGAAGTATGTTCTTCAAGAGTGCCAGAGCTACACTTAATTGCAAGTGCCACCTGTCAACTCATGGTTCAAGGAATCACCGTCCCTGCCGTGACATATTAAACCTGGCTACTTGAATGACGCCTTCATCAACCAGGCTGTTGGTGCTTGCAGCTGGCAGACCGATTTAGGCACTAAATGCCAACTAATTATGAGGTATTTCGAGGAGCTTAGAGAAATTTCCTATCGAAGACAGTGTATAATTTGTGGGTGAATCTCCCCTTGTAGACAGTTTGTTGAAAAGATTATAAATGATATATAATACTAGCAAGTTGACAAGTGAAACACACGTGAACCATCAGGTATCTTTATTGAGGAAACGTTTCGCCTGCACAGCAGGCTCCTGGAAACTTAAGGAAAAACTAAAAAATTAAATTGGTGTAACTGCGAATTTGCTGGTGTCAGTGTTGTCACTCGTCTAGCCAGGTGTCAGTGTTGTCACTCGTCTAGCCAGGTGTCAGTGTTGTCACTCGTCTAGCCAGGTGTCAGTGTTGTCACTCGTCTAGCCAGGTGTCAGTGTTGTCACTCGTCTAGCCAGGTGTCAGTGTTGTCACTCGTCTAGCCTGGTGTCAGTGTTGTCACTCGTCTAGCCAGGTGTCAGTGTTGTCACTCGTCTAGCCAGGTGTCAGTGTTGTCACTCGTCTAGCCAGGTGTCAGTGTTGTCACTCGTCTAGCCAGGTGTCAGTGTTGTCACTCGTCTAGCCAGGTGTCAGTGTTGTCACTCGTCTAGCCAGGTGTCAGTGTTGTCACTCGTCTAGCCAGGTGTCAGTGTTGTCACTCGTCTAGCCTGGTGTCAGTGTTGTCACTCGTCTAGCCAGGTGTCAGTGTTGTCACTCGTCTAGCCAGGTGTCAGTGTTGTCACTCGTCTAGCCAGGTGTCAGTGTTGTCACTCGTCTAGCCAGGTGTCAGTGTTGTCACTCGTCTAGCCAGGTGTCAGTGTTGTCACTCGTCTAGCCAGGTGTCAGTGTTGTCACTCGTCTAGCCTGGTGTCAGTGTTGTCACTCGTCTCACTCGTCTAGCCAGGTGTCAGTGTTGTCACTCGTCTAGCCAGGTGTCAGTGTTGTCACTCGTCTAGCCAGGTGTCAGTGTTGTCACTCGTCTAGCCAGGTGTCAGTGTTGTCACTCGTCTAGCCAGGTGTCAGTGTTGTCACTCGTCTAGCCAGGTGTCAGTGTTGTCACTCGTCTAGCCAGGTGTCAGTGTTGTCACTCGTCTAGCCAGGTGTCAGTGTTGTCACTCGTCTAGCCAGGTGTCAGTGTTGTCACTCGTCTAGCCAGGTGTCAGTGTTGTCACTCGTCTAGCCAGGTGTCAGTGTTGTCACTCGTCTAGCCAGGTGTCAGTGTTGTCACTCGTCTAGCCAGGTGTCAGTGTTGTCACTCGTCTAGCCAGGTGTCAGTGTTGTCACTCGTCTAGCCAGGTGTCAGTGTTGTCACTCGTCTAGCCAGGTGTCAGTGTTGTCACTCGTCTAGCCAGGTGTCAGTGTTGTCACTCGTCTAGCCAGGTGTCAGTGTTGTCACTCGTCTAGCCAGGTGTCAGTGTTGTCACTCGTCTAGCCAGGTGTCAGTGTTGTCACTCGTCTAGCCAGGTGTCAGTGTTGTCACTCGTCTAGCCAGGTGTCAGTGTTGTCACTCGTCTAGCCAGGTGTCAGTGTTGTCACTCGTCTAGCCAGGTGTCAGTGTTGTCACTCGTCTAGCCAGGTGTCAGTGTTGTCACTCGTCTAGCCAGGTGTCAGTGTTGTCACTCGTCTAGCCAGGTGTCACGGCTGGGATCTGACCTTCATACACAGCCAAGCTTTTATGCAACCATTTTTTCTTTTGGTCTCACTAACTGCCACGGAAGGAGTTTTATAACCAGTATGAGTTTGTCGCATTTTTTAATGTAACAAGAATGGCGTACAGGGGTGAAGACGACATGTGAGGCTGAGCACGGGAAAATAACTCCCGAAGCACTTGCGATACAAGAGATGACTAATAGGTGAATGTTTAGAGAATTTGACTCACAACCGAACGAACCCATGCTCAACTTCCAGGCTAGGAATGCTTGAGATGTATGGGCAGTCTCCTTACACCCGCTGCACCCTGGGAAGTGGCAGCACGTCTCAGACTTGGAAAAGAACTGGGGTGGGACAACAGTTCAGAACCTATAAGATTAGTAGTCAAAAACAAAGGCAATCACTGCAACATCCGGCGATATTAACAATACGAGGCAACAGAAGACACGAAAATGACTGCAACATCCAGTGTCTTCAAGATGGTTAGCAATACAATAATATTAATATATAATAATAATATCTTTATTTACTACAAGTACATGTACAAGGTATACAGACCATCTGACATCAGTGACATACTACTATATAGAAAGCCGCTTGTTTTGCAGAGCATTTCAGGCAAATTAAGTCAGTTTTGTCCCAGGATGCGACCCACACCAGTCGACTAACACCCAGGTACCCATTTTACTGATGGGTGAACACAACCGGTGTTAGGAAACACGTCCAATGTTTCCACCCCTTCGTCGGGAATCGAACCCAGACCCTCAACGTGTGAAGAGAGAGCTTTTGCCACCACGCCACGAGGCACCGTAAACCAGATGTCTTATCAGGCCTGTTACTGGTGCTAGCATTATGCAATATAGTGTAAGCAGTAAAAGTTACGTAAGGTTTGTTAGAAAACAAGATAAGTGTTTCCTGACGTACGTAAGGTTTGTTAGAAAACAAGATAAGTGTTTCCTGACGTAAGTCTTAGCCATATGACGACTCGCAGCTGGAGCTTTTGGCCAACCGAGATCTTCCGCTGGCTTACACTACAATCTGGCTGATCATGAAATAGGCAGGACCACCTACTTCTCCCCCCCCCCGTCCACCCCAGGATGCCATCCAAAACGGATAACAAATGGGTACTTATTTCCTGCTAGGTGAAAAGGAACAAGCAGGTGAAGGAGCCTTATCCATACACCTGGTCATGCATGGGACTCCATCCCAGGTGTTCTGGGCTGGATCCCCAGAGGACCAGAGAAGAACCCAACCCAAAGGAACTAGAGGTCATTAATAAGGCCGAGTGAAGAGTGGCTACATAATGTAGGTGTAGCTACGAGGTGCTACACTCCGCCCTCACTAGTATCACGTGACAGCCTGGTTGTAGCGTGTAAATTCACTTTCCACACCTGTAATTCCTACCAGTGCTGGCACATTCCCACCACTGGCTCCAGTAAGTGCTACTCACACCATTATTGATTATAACCAGAGGATTTATACCATAAAAAATGTAATTACACCTTCCTACACCTCCATAAATAACAATACCAAATGACAAAAATCTACATTTCATAAAACCCTAAAAATATTTTACAATAACTGTAGCATCTACCACCATTATCATTCCATTACCACCATTATCACTCCATTACCACCATTATCACTCCATTACCACCATTATCACTCCATTACCACCATTATCACCCCAACCATCACCACCATTATCTCTCCATTACCACCATTATCATTCCATTACCACCATTATCATTCCATTACCACCATTATCATTCCATTACCACCATTATCACTCCATTACCACCATTATCACCCCAACCATCACCACCATTATCTCTCCATTACCACCATTATCATTCCATTACCACCATTATCATTCCATTACCACCATTATCATTCCATTACCACCATTATCATTCCATTACCACCATTATCACTCCATTACCACCATTATCACCCCAACCATCACCACCATTATCTCTCCATTACCACCATTATCATTCCATTACCACCATTATCATTCCATTACCACCATTATCATTCCATTACCACCATTATCATTCCATTACCACCATTATCACTCCATTACCACCATTATCATTCCATTACCACCATTATCATTCCATTACCACCATTATCACTCCATTACCACCATTATCACTACAACCATCACCACCATTATCACTCCATTACCACCATTATCACTACAACCATCACCACCATTACCACTCCAACCATCACCATTATCACTCCAACCATCACCACCATTATCACTTCAACCATCACCACCATTATCACTCCATTACCACCATTATCACCCCAACCAACACCACCATTATCTCTCCATTACCACCATTATCATTCCATTACCACCATTAACACTCCATTGCCACCATTATCACCCCAACCATCACCACCATTATCTCTCCATTACCACCATTATCATTCCATTACCACCATTATCATTCCATTACCACCATTATCACTCCATTACCACCATTATCACCCCAACCATCACCACCATTATCTCTCCATTACCACCATTATCATTCCATTACCACCATTATCATTCCATTACCACCATTATCATTCCATTACCACCGTTATCATTCCATTACCACCATTATCACTCCATTACCACCATTATCATTCCATTACCACCATTATCATTCCATTACCACCATTATCACTCCATTACCACCATTATCACTACAACCATCACCACCATTATCACTCCATTACCACCATTAACACTACAACCATCACCACCATTACCACTCCAACCATCACCATTATCACTCCAACCATCACCACCATTATCACTTCAACCATCACCACCATTATCACTCCATTACCACCATTATCACCCCAACCATCACCACCATTATCTCTCCATTACCACCATTATCACTACAATCATCACCACCATTATCACTCCAACCATCACCACCATTATCACTTCAACCATCACCACCATTATCACTTCAACCATCACCACCATTATCACCCCAACCATCACCACCATTATCACTTCAACCATCACCACCATCATCACTCCATTACCACCATTATCTCTACAATCATCACCACCATTATCACTCCATTACCACCATTATCACTCCATTACCACCATTATCACTCCATTACCACCATTATCACTCCAACCATCACCACCATTATCACTTCAACCATCACCACCATTATCACTTCAACCATCACCACCATCATCACTCCATTACCACCATTATCACTCCATTACCACCATTATCACTCCAACCATCACCACCATTATCACTTCAACCATCACCACCATCATCACTCCATTACCACCATTATCTCTACAATCATCACCATCATCATCACTCCATTACCACCATTATCACTCCAACCATCACCACCATTATTACTCCAACCATCACCACCATAATCACCATTACACACACAACTGTGTGCTATAACTGTGAAAATAAAGAAATTATGCAAATAGGATCAACTAAGCTGTAATATAAATATTCCCATCAACTTTAATGACGAGTACAAGAGAGATAATAAACGTGGTCAATCACAGCTTGGCGTGATGCATCAACGTTCATTATTTACCTCACAATACAACTCTTTAATTTGCTAGTGCCAACACATCTGAAAATAATCACCTCAAATTATCTGCTAAAGACACTGAAATGAAAATTAGCTGTCTGCTGCCCCTGCCCATTTATCAGTAACAAAAGTCATTAGTGTAATAACACTGCCTACTGCCCCTGCCCACCTAGATACCAGTGTGACGGAGCTGCCTGCTGCCCCTGCTCACCTACAGTAGATACCAGTGTTACAATGCTGCCTGCTGCCTCAGCTCACCTAGATACCAGTGTGACGGAGCTGCCTGCTGCCCCTGCTCACCTACAGTAGATACCAGTGTTACAATGCTGCCTGCTGCCCCAGCTCACCTAGATACCAGTGTGACGGAGCTGCCTGCTGCCCCTGCTCACCTACAGTAGATACCAGTGTTACAATGCTGCCTGCTGCCTCAGCTCACTTAGATACCAGTGTGACGGAGCTGCCTGCTGCCCCTGCTCACCTACAATAGATACCAGTGTTACAATGCTGCCTGCTGCCTCAGCTCACCTAGATACCAGTGTGACGGAGCTGCCTGCTGCCCCTCTCACCTAGATACCAGTGTGACGATGCTGCCTGTTGTCCCTGCTTACCTAGATACCAGTGTTACGATGCTGTCTGCTGCCCCTGCTCACCTAGCAGTGGACAAGTCCAGCAGGAATCTCATTACTTGAAAAACACTATACAAATGTGTTAGAGCTTCCAGTCCTGCTGGAAGTAATATTGTGGCTAATTTTTTTTAAGATAACACCAAACTTGTGCAAAAATATCAGTTTTCAGACATAATACTTTAAAAAAAAGAGATGTCGTAGGTTAAACTGGCACTGACTTCTATACCAAAAATATTATTTGCTGCATATAAAAATATATTTTACATGTAAGGATATTATTACCTATGTCTTATCATGGACATAAAATATATTTCAGCTTTGTAATAAAAAGTCGTATTATGAAAATGAGCAGAGAGTGGAGGGAGGGGGGTGCCAGGTCCTCCTCCCTCACTGTGTGATGCAATATGACAGGGAAACACAGATAGCTGTGCCTGCCACAGTGTAATGTAACTGGAAACACACACTAGTGCATTGTAATGAAATCTTTTATTTACTACGTTTCGCCCGCGCAATGGGGCTTTTCAAATCAATAAATGTGTGTTTACATTGCGTTGGCATTTTATACCATTTCTCTCCTTGTGCTGTAACTCTCATAAAGAAGATAATATCAACGCACTGGGGATGTAACTAATTTGGTCAAGAAACACTACTATCTCTGATATACCTTTCATGAGTTCCGAGAGTTTTTCTACTCCAGGAGCCCGGTCATAGGCCAGGCTTGTCTGATGCTTGTCTGATCAACCAGGCAAGCACCAGACGAGCTCACTTTACCAGACTGCTCACTTTACATTTAATCTGATCACTGTTTGTGTATAGATTAAACTGCCTGAGGAACTTGTAACCAAAACTAAACCTGACTACTATAATTCACTGCCACCACCCCTAATTCCCATCACCACTTACTCCCTCCACCCACAAGCTATCTTCCATCCATCAGCACTCAACCACAGCTTAATACTCTACGGAAGCCAAGCAAATGACCAATTTCCTTCAAAGAAGTGCTTCCTGACCGCACTTTCCACAAACTATAACTCAAGCACCCCATTATCAAACTCGTATTTGTTCTGCTCACTAAAACGCTCCTAAGAAAAATATATATTATTTTCATCATATGTAATAAAAAGCTGTTGTAACAATTACTGACAAAACTGCTGGTAAATCGTCTGACGGATAGGCACAAAAACTGTAAGAAAATTACACCCCTTGCGAGGGGGGTTCCTTAACATCAGAAAACACACACACACACACACACACACACACACACACACACACACACACACACACACACACACACACACACGTAAATATGACCAGCTTGTATTTGATGGAGAAAGTGTTTATGTACCAGCATGATCCAATAACAGCCACTGTATAGGACGAAACCAATACATTTAGATCTAGTACTTGTTCTAAGATATTAGATCCAGTACTTTTCTAGGATATCAGATCTAGTACTTGTTCTAAGATATTAGATCCAGTACTTTTCTAGGATATCAGATCTAGTACTTTTCTAGAAAGCTGTTAAGAAATTTCAAATATAAAATATACAAACACAACTGGAAAAAGTGATGAAGCAGAACTTTAAAAAAAAAAAAAAAAAAAAGTTGCAAGACGTGACCAAATGAAAAAAAGTATAAACAAAAGTAAACTGTTTAACGTTAAAATAACTTTAAATATTTAAGCGGGATTCAAATATTGAGCGAATCATATAAATAGAACATAAGAATGATTTAGCAATGAGCAACATAGTGGTAAACAGAATAATATGCCACGAATAAAAAATAAAACGAATACAACCGTCACCCCTAAAAGTTTATTCATTAAAACCAGTGGTTGCTAGAAGCATCGTCAAACTTTTTTCCACAACTTAGTGTAATCTAGAAATAGAAGCCAGAGGTATAAAATTATCCTAAATGATTATAGGATTCGTGAGATATTAAGCGACTAACAGTCTGGGGATAAAAAGAGAATGTAACAAAAAAAGGCACAATACCGTGACTGCGGGTTATTTGTGTAAAAGACAATGTAAAAACCTCCTTCACAAGTATGGTCTTATATATAGATGATTGACTATGACTAATATTAAACTATACCACGGGTGGGGTTTGAACCCGCGGTCAGAGAGTCTCATAACTCCAGACCGTCGCGTTAGCCACTGGGCTAACGCGACGGTCTGGAGTTTTGAGACTCTCTGACCGCGGGTTCAAACCCCACCCGTGGTACGGTTTGTTTGCAATCGTGTCATTACGATTTCGTGAGTCATGACTAATATTATACAGGTGAGCAGAGCTGTAAAGTGAAACATAGCCCTTTTTCTCACTTTCAAATACATATAAAAGCCTGATGACATGTTTACACTATTATATATTAAGTGAGCAATAGAGATAGGCCTGAAAAATGCATATACAGTACACACATTACTACCCTTAAAATATTTTCGTCCTTAGCTCAGAGTCAGTGGAGAATAAATTCATTGTAGAAAGTTTTGAATGAAGAACGAGTATAATTTAAAACCGCTGCATAAGCGAAACGCTGTAAAGCGGGGCCCTTCTGTACTATACAGGTGGTGTACTGTGCTGCTGCTACTCAGCGCTCGCAGGAAGGCACTGTGGCACTATTTTCCACTCATACTTAAATCTCACATAATGCTACACCTGGTCACAGACCGGGCCGCGGGGGGAAAGGGGGGCGCTAACCCCCGAAATCCTCTCCAGGTATACATGTTATGAAACACAGGCTGGTATCTCAGTTCCATACCCCCCATAACTTTCCACCCATGAATCCAGGAAAATGTCTGCGGTGTTGTAAGCGGCGAGCTAATTGTAAGTTATCTCTGCTTAGTCTATGGTTACCTGGAGGTTATTCCGGGGATCAACGCCCCCGCGGCCCGGTCCATGACCAGGCCTCCCGATGGATCAGGGCCTGATCAACTAGGCTGTTACTGCTGGCCGCACGCAGTCCAAACTACGAGCCACAGCCCGGCTGATCCGGCACTGACTTTATCTGTCCAGCTCTCTCTTGAAGGCAGCCAGGGGTTTATTGGCAATTCCCCTAATGCTTGATGGGAGGCTGTTGAACAGTCTTGGGCCCCGGACACTTATGGTGTTTTCCCTTAGTGTACCAATGGCGCCCCTACTTTTTATTGGCGGCATTTTGCATCGCCTGCCCAGTCTTTTACTTTCGTAGGGAGTGATTTCTGTGTGCAGATTTGGGACCATTCCTTCCAAGATTTTCCAAGTGTAGATTATGATATATCTCTCCCTCCTGCGTTCCAACGAGTACAAGTCAAGTGCTTCCAAGCGTTCCCAGTAGTTAAGGTGCTTGACAGAACTTATACGTGCAGTAAAGGATCTCTGTACACTCTCTAGATCTGCGATTTCACCTGCTTTGAATGGAGATGTTAATGTACAGCAGTATTCCAACCTAGAGAGAACAAGTGATTTGAAAAGGATCATCATTGGCTTGGCATCTCTCGTTTTGAACATTCTCATTATCCATCCTATCATTTTATTTGCACGTGCGATCGTGGCACTGTTGTGATCCTTGAAAGTGAGATCCTCAGACATTACTACTCCCAGGTCCCTTACATTATTTTTCTGCTCTATTGTATGGCCAGAGTCTGTAGTATACTCTGTTCTAATTATCTCCTCCAGTTTTCCATAACGGAGTAGTTGGAATTTGTCCTCATTGAACATCATATTGTTTACAGTTGCCCACTGGAAAACTTTGTTTATATCTTCTTGGAGGTTAACCGCGTCCTCAGCAGATGACAGCCTCATGCAGATCCTAGTATCATCCGCAAAGGATGATACGGTGCTGTGATGTCTATCTCTGTCTATGTCTGATACGAGGATAAGGAATAAGATGGGGGCGAGTACTGTGCCTTGTGGAACAGGGCTCTTCACTATGGCAGCCTCCGATTTAACTCTGTTGACCACTACTCTCTGTGTTCGATTTGTTAGGAAGTTGAAGATCCATCTCCCCACTTTCTCAGTTATTCCTTTAGCACGTATTTTATGGGCTATTACACCATGATCGCATTTGTCAAATGCTTTTGCAAAGTCTGTGTATATTACATCTGCATTCTGATTTTCTTCCAGTGCATCCAAGGCCATATCATAGTGATCCAGTAGTTGTGAGAGGCAGGAACCCCCGTTTTACCCTGGATTGTGCAGATTTTGGGAATCCAGGTGATTTGCAATCCTGCTTCTTAGCACTCTTTCAAAGATTTTTATGATGTGGGACGTCAGAGCTATTGGTCTATAGTTCTTAGCTAATGCTTTGCTGCCACCTTTATGGAGTGGGGCTATATCCGTTGTTTTAAATGACTGTGGAATTCCACCCATATCCAAGCTCCTCCTCCATAGTGTACTTAGGGCACGCGAGAGGGGCTCGGAGTCTGGGCTCGGAGCTGAGTGCATGGGCATGTTGTCAATGGCTTTTTCGAAATCTATCGGAGTTAGTGTAATGGCGGAAATCTGGCATACATTTATGGAGTTTTGAGGCTCATTCGTGAAGAAATCATTTGGGTCGTCGATCCTCAGACCGATTAGTGGTTCACTAAACACAGAGTCGTACTGGGATTTCAATATTTCACTCATTTCCTTGTTGTCATCTGTGTAAGTCCCATCCTGTCTGAGTAAGGGCCCGATACTAGATGTGGCATTTACCTTGTTTTTGGCATATGAAAAGAAATATTTTGAATTTCTTTCAATTTCACTAATAGCTTTAAGCTCCTCCTGTCTCTCCTGGTTCCTGTAAGAGTCATTTAACTTAAGTTCGATAGTTCCCACTTCCCTGGTCAGCGCCTCCTTTCGTGTATCAGATATTCTAGCACTCCTGAGGAGCTCAGTGACTCTTCGTCGTCTTCTGTAGAGGGAGCGTCTTTCTCTCTCCTGGATAAAAAAATATAAAAAATTATAAATATATCTGTAATAAACAAAACGGAACTCCAATTTAAATCATTCTAAAAAGAAATGTATAGGTAGATGTAAGGTGAATCGAACATACTTGAAGACGATTCTGGGAGTCACCACCCCCAAAGCCAGATCCCAAACCAGCCCTCCTGGTTGACCTGATCCACCAGGCTGTTGATGCTAGTCGTATGTAGGCACGTCCAGTTACCTTTTGAAAATAGCTGTCTGACAACTTCCCATGTACCTTTGATATACCTTCGAAGAATTTCGAGAGTATATCTACTCTCTGAGCCCGGCCATGGGCCAGGCTCGTCTGGTGCTCGCCTGGTCAACCAGGCTGTTGCTGCTGGAGTCCCATGCCCCACATATCCATCACAGCCTGGTTGATCTGGCACTTGGTGAAGATACTTGTCTAGTTTCCTCTTGAAGGCTTCAACACTTGTTCCAGCAGTGTTTCTGATATCTTCTGGTAAGATGTTGAAAAGTCTGGGACCCCGGATGTTGATACAGTGTTCCCTTATTGTCCCCACCGCACCCCTGCTCCTCACTGGGTTTATTTTACACTTCCTCCCATATCTCTCACTCCAGTATGTTGTTATGGCAGTGTGCAGATTTGGGACCAATCCCTCTAGTACCTTCCAGGTATATATTATCATGTACCTCTCTCTCCTCCGCTCCAATGAGTACATGTTCAAGACGTGCAGGCGTTCCCAGTAGTTCAGGTGCTTTACTGGCTCAATGTGAGCCGTAAACGATCTCTGTATTTGTTCCAGCTCCGATATTTCTCCTGCCCTGAACGGGGCCGTCAGCACTGAGCAATATTCTAAGTGAGGGAGCACTAGCGATTTGAGGAGTGTCACCATCGGCATTATTTCCCTTGTTGTGAAAGTTCTCAATACCCACCCAGTCATCTTCCTGGCTGTCGTGATCTTTGCCTTGTTATGGTCTTTAAAAGAAAGGTCCGCTGACATAATTATTCCTAGGTCTTTCACGTGTTCCTTACGTTCTATTTGGTGACCCTCTTGAGTTTTGTATATAGTGCTCCTTTTGAGTTCTTCATTCTTTCCATACCTAAGCAGCTGGAACCTATCACCATTAAACGTCATGTTGTTTTCCACTGCCCACTGGAAAACCCTGTTTATGTCTTCCTGTACTTTTTCAGTGTCCTCTACCGTACTGACTTTCATGCTTATTTTAGTGTCATCTGCAAATGTTACAAAAGTGTGCCGGGTGTTTTTGTCTATGTCTGCTTTGAGGATGAGGGACAGCAGAGGTGCCAGGACAGTGCCTTGGGGCACTGAGCTTTTGACCTCGCTGATGCTGGATCTTGCCCTGTTCACTACTACTTTTTGTGTTCTGTGTGTTAGGAAACCGAAAATCCATCTGCCTACTTTCCCCGTAATGCCCATGGCCTTCATTTTGTGCGCTATCACTCCATGATCGCATTTGTCAAACGCCTTTGCAAAATCTGTGTAAATCACATCTGCGTTTTGGTCGTCTTCCAGTGCCTCCGTAATTCTGTCATAATGGTTCAGCAGCTGTGACAGACATGATCGTCCTGCTCTAAAACCATGCTGGTTCTGGTTATGTTGGTTGTGCTGCTCAATGAAATTTGTAACCTGCCGTCTCATCACTCTTTCGAAGATTTTTATGATGTGAGAGGTTAAGGCTACTGGTCTGTAATTTTTAGCTAGTGCTCTACTACCTCCCTTGTGCAAAGGAGTTATGTCTGCACTCTTTAAGGCCTCCGGTATTTCACCTAGATCTAAGCTCTTTCTCCAAAGAATACTGAGGGCTCGTGATAGTGGTACTTTGCACTTCTTTATAAATAGAGCATTCCATGAATCTGGTCCAAATGCTGAGTGAGTGGGCATGTTGTCCATTTCCTTTTCGAAATCTATGGGATTTGTACTAATGTCTGTTAGTTGGTCTGTGCGGCCTTCTTCTGGAGTGAAAAATATTTCTGCATTTTCTACCTTGCTGTCATTTAGTGGGTTACTGAACACTGACTCATACTGTTCTTTTAGGATTTCACTCATTTCCTGTTCATCGTCAGTATACGAGTCTCCTCTCAGTAGTGGTCCAATTCTACAGGTAGTTCTTAGCTTGGATTTCTCGTAGGAATAGAAATATTTTGGGTTTCTTGCAATATCATGTATGGCCTTTTGTTCCCTTTGTACTTCTTCTGTGAGGTATGACATCCTAAGTTTTTGCTCTAATTTAGTGATCTCTCTGCTAAGTCTATCTTTCCTCTGTTGTAGCATATTTGTGGGGATAAGGAGGGTGATAAGTCCTACTAATTTTACATCGGTTATCACTTACTATGGTCACTAGTTTTCATTAGAGATATTTTCCACCGACTGCCGAGCCTCTTGCTCATTTAGGTGTGTAAATTTGGGACAAATCTTTCCAAAAATTTCCAGGTGTGAATTATATCTTTCTCGCCTACATTCTAGGGAGTACTGTTCGAGGGACGTTAGATGTTCCCCAAAATTTGGGGACTTGATTGAATTTATACGGGCAATGAAGAGTCACTGTACATTTACAGTTCTGTGATTTCACCAGCCTTAAAATAGACTAAGTGTGCAGCATTATTCCAGTTTAAAAAAACACAAACGACTTTAGGAGCATCATCACTGGCTTGGTATCTTTTAATTTTCTGGGCTCTAGTTACCCAGTCTACGAATTTCCCTGCATATATAACAGCAACACTGCTGTGAGCATTGAACGGAAGACATTATTACTCCTAAGTCTCTCTCACTCTTCCGCTCTCCTGACTGGTTCCGAGTGTTTTATTTTCCGTTCTAGCTTTTCATTCTTTCTACAGTGGAGTACCAGAAATTTGTCCTTATTGAACATCATACAGATTTATATGGCACACTGGAACACCTGGTTAATAACAGCCTGGAGAATCAATTTATCATCAATAGATTCCACTCTCATGCAGTTTCCAGTAATGTCTGCAAAACAATAATACAATGCTATTGTTTTGTCTCCGTATATGTTGTACATGAGAACGAGAACGAGAACTGTACCTCGAGGAACAGTTTTCCACTGTGGCAATCTCTAATTTAATTTTATTGATTTCCCTGATTTTCAAACTCAGTCTCTTTTTATTTTACTAATTCTTCCCTCTCCTCCTTATCCCCTTATCTTATGTCTTCTTGAAACAATTTATTAAGATGTTCCCGGGATAGTAACAGTAGTGAGCGAATGCATCATTACGTCTTATTTTCACCTTGCCCCAGTGCAAGGTGAAAATAAAACGTAATGTTCCAGTGCAAATTGAAAAGGTAAAGTAAACATATACCTTAACGCAAGCAAAATAATACGTTGTAGCACAACACCTGCTCCATCACCAGCACCTGCTCCGCTACACCTGCAACATCTGGTGGTAGTGGTGGTGGTGTTGTGGCTGGTGGTGTTGTGGCTTCTGGTTGGTGGTGGTATTGGATGTGGTGAAGCAGGACACGACATACCGTGAGTTAGTAAATTACTACCAAGGCCACTTCAACTTGTGGTTAATTCTCGAGCACGGCGGTTCTTGTTAGTTGCTCCCCAACACGCGAACAGTCTCCCCAACACACTAGGAGTCTCCCTAACACACTAGGAGTCTCCCCAACACACCAGGAGTCTCCCCAACACACGCCACACCACCTATATCACACTAATGTAAACTCCCTCTCGCTCTTTTTAAACTCTAAGCTAAATTGTTACCCTGAGTTTTTTCAAGCATTTTACGAAAAAAAAAATTCCACTGAAATTAAGATATTTTTCATTAAAAGCATTACAGTAAATGTACTTTATGCTGGGAATTTTTAAATGAACTTCTCAATCAGGAACACACATCAGTGTAACAAGAGAATGATGAGTGTCAATGTGTCATGTTTCTAGCTACTCTTATGTACTTATCACCTGTGGTAAATTAATTTTTGTTCACCATACACAGTTATAAAATTGGGTATAATCGAGCCATGGAATAGCACTCAGCAAATTCCAGCCATCATCTCCCCACCATATTATCACTACTATCAGTACACCAACACGCTTAGTTAATATCATCCCCCATCATAATACTATCTACCGTTACGCCGATATCTTAAAACTATCATCCATAGCGACCATCAACAGCCATACACTTTTACACCAACTACTACTGCACACTAGCTGCACCATCACCAACACACCAGCCACCGCCACCACTCACAGACGACTATCACACAAAATCCATCACACACCAGCCACTACACATTAATAACCACTACCACACACCAGTAAGTAGCACTACACACCAGCCACTACCACCACAACCACGCAACAACTATCACCCCCTCCCCTCACCACCACCACTCATCCTGTGAACTGCGTCCCACTACAAACAGTGCGACATTTACAAGGGTACTGGAATATAAATGCGAGTGGAGAGGATCTAGCCAGGCGTCGCAGTCACCCAAATTATGTAGTGGGTGAGGTGTAGTTTGACAGGGGAAGATGTGGTGGCATTAAAAGGTGATGCGTGGGGGAATGACAGAGCAACATGTGCTAGTGACAAAGTTAGATGTGGTGACGTGACAGGCCAGATGTGCTAGAAAGACAAGAAAAGGCGAGACGTGTCATATTTCAAGGTATGTCATGACAGGGCCAGATATAATGGTGTAATACGAGGTGATGCAGGGGTGTAGCAATAATAACATAAGCTTATAAAACTTTCCATTTAGACAAAATGTATGGTGGATTTCAAACCAACATCTCAAAAGGAATTGATTAGAGGCGCCAGTCTCTTCCGCGACACTGTCAAACACCTTCCTGAAGTTCAAGAACATGTAGTCCACCCTCCCTCTCCCCCCTCTCTCTCCTCACTTCTCTTACCTTCTCAAAGAACTTGAGCAGGAGTCTCACTGTTGTGTTAAAAAATTCACTACACACAAGGCTTTACAAAGCGCCTAACAATTCTCCCGGGAGAAAAGTTACATCAACATTCACGAGTTTTTCCTCCAAACTGGATTCCACTTGTCAATGTTACCGATCTTGCTGCACGCTGACTACATTCCTGTCGACTATACGAAGGTTCCCACTCAGCCTCACAAATCGCAAACCTCATCCGAACTTGTTCAACATCAGACTTAACATTAAAGATTACCGCAGAACATGTAGGAGTCATGTATAATCTAGGAAATATGATAATCGCATTTGATCTGAGGAAAGGGAGGGTAGAACTAATTCTCTGATCAAGAGCTCTTCACCAGCTGCAAGGCACCCTTATCGGGGAGGGTGAATATGAAGGAAGGTGGAGTACAAGCGTTCACTTCCTCAAACTATCTGACCTCTCATCTCCCTCAGGTAAGGATTCATTTTGTTTCTCTTATTCACTGGTTCCTCAGTGCTAACAAATTTCCTTTATACGGGATATAACAGAGCATCCAGCTAATAAATTCCCCTCATACAAGACATCATAGAGTATCTGCACAACACAAAACACTCCATCTCCTAAATCCCATATTGCAAACAATATTGAAGAAAGTACACGGGTACCAGATTTAATTTTACTGGGACAATATTTCGTTCTGTGTAGAGATTGGTCAAGTTATACAAGGACTAACCTAAAGCTCTACGCTGCTAGTGCAGCGGATCTTCACGTCTCTCTGTTGATAATGAAAGATGTTACTTGACAGGGGAAGGTATTTTAAGTAGCTGGTATGGTGATGCGACACCAAAACATTAGGTGTGGCTCAATACATAGATATGTGGCTTGATACAGTAGTTGTGTTACTTGATGCATTACGTGTATGGCTTGATACGCTGGGTGCGTCATTTGATATTCTACGTGCGTGGTTTAATACACTGAATGTGTGGCTTCATACAGTAGATGCGTAGCGTACAGAATCCTAAAAGTATGTGACTAGTCTCCACATCTGCACACTGATGTGTGGAGCGCCCCACAGCTGTACACCACAGATGTATGAAGCTTCCCACAGCTGAACATTGCAGGTGTGTGGAGCGCCCCACAGCTGCACGTGTGGCCCGCCCCACAAAAGTGGCTCAAGATCAGGCAGGAGGTGGAACGCCAGGACAAGCCAGAAAAACTCTTCCTCGCTACATTACCTTTGATCCAAAAAAGATAATTAGCTTCGTGTTGTTGTTAAATAATTTGTTGGTTAATTCTGAGCTAACGGAGGATGGCGAGCACATATTTATCTGACACGAGAGACGCTAATGTGAGTTGAGGAGCCAAGGGTGGAGTCCACCTGACACTACCACAATAGTCCCCAGGCTGATAACATACTCCACTCCTCGTACCACACTCACACTAAAACATAAAACTACACACACACACACACACACATACACATACACACAGTGAAAAAGAATTAAATGCCAAGCGATTTCTTGATTGAGGGATCATGAAGGCGGTTGGAATGCAATTAATTTTTTTACTGTACATAAACTGCGCATTAAGATATATTTTTTGTGATCTTACTGCGTGTATATAATATATATATATATATATATATATATATATATATATATATATATATATATATATATATATATATATATATAAACTACTGTCAGTGAATAAAGAGAAGAATGGACAGTGACCCGAAACATAATTCTTGGATATGTGAACTCGACGACTCTCAAGAGGAAGGAAAATACCATGAACCCTTCCAGGGTTGTGGGATGAGATAATAGGGTTACGGTTGGTTCTCCTAGTACAGCCACGTCACAGAAGTAGCGGTGTGCAAAATCATCCTATTGTAAGCTCCGTGGTCCTTGCATACAACAGGCCTAAAACTGTCCTATATCTGCGTTGTTGTAATCTTAGTTCAACACTTTACCCAGATTTACTAAAATAAAATTGCTTCATTTTTTTTACACGGAATCTTAATGACATAACCATCAGCATTTTGAGGGGATGGAATTCTCAGCAGTTTTTTATGGCATTAAAATATTTAAATGCAACTTTGAATTTTAAATTCTTACGCAGAGAAGGAATTTCAAGGAAGTTTACACTAAATGGTAAAACAACATTAATAACAAAAAAAGGCACAATACCGTGACTGGAACGATACACAAATAACCCGCACATAAAAGAGAAGCTTACGACGACGTTTCCGGTCCAACTTTGTGATTTTGTAAATGGTCCAAGTCGGACCGAAACGTCGTCGTAAGCTTCTCTCTTTTATGTGCGGGTTATTTGTGTAGAACAACATTGCTTGAGTTTTCTTGTTCTTTTTAAGTCTAAAAGGGCTTCTAGCAATGTTTTTTTCAATACTTGTCAATAAATGCTTTTTGTTATATTTTAGACCGTAACCTATTTCGTGTATCTTTATTATTTCTTCGTGTACAAACTCTTAAGTATACCAGTACACGGAGCTGTAAGAACACGGAGGAGAACACAGAACATCTAACTCCGTCGTGATGTGACAATAAATGCACATAAGAACAGATATTATCTGGCTTTCTGTATACTTAAAATTTAAATTACTTGTTCCTTTGAAAAGCTCAATCTTGGTTTTCTCTCTAATTTGCATTTAAATTTTCGGTACATTTTTAAAATAAGAGCTCTTTTGTACAAACAGTAAATCTTATGCATGAGGCTAGACTATAAAGGAATGCATCAACATCGCAAGGTCTTTTGTTTATTTAACCTTGTACTAGGCCGATATTAAAAATATTGGCAGAACAAACCTGGAAGTCTTCAAAAAGCTGGATTTCTAACTCCACCAGGTGCCAGATCAACCTCGGCTGCGATGGACATGTAGGCCAGCTGGTAGTCAACAGCAAAAGCCTAGTTGACCAGGCAATTCAACGAGAAAAGCCTGGACCCAGGTCGAGCTGCGGGAGCAGGAAAATTCTCGATCCTAACCACAGGTATATCACAGGTACACACTACATTTACATGTTTATATTATCGCTCGAGACTTGTGCAATTTTAATGGAATGCTTGTACGCGACAGCTCTGTGCTAGTCTGACCCAATTTGAAACTGCCACAGCCTAGGCAATGAATCTGTATACACACCGGGACGAGAAGCCAAGTAAATATCTAATTGATAAAGTTTCTACAGTTCACAAGTTTTTAAAAGGCCAAATTTGTATTCAGTGTTTCAATCGTCGGGTAAATATAGGCAGTAGAGCCCGGGCTGACCCACCTCCCATCACTCACGTCTCGACAGCCCCTACTATCATATACCTACAATTACTGGAATTAACTATCCCCACAAACTTCCTGCCACTCACTGCAACTCATGCATGATAAAGGCACATTTGTGGCAGGTAAATAACAAGTAAGGGGAGAAGAGAAGCGCAGGAGCCACCGCAAATAAAATGCAGTTAGAATAAAGAGTGAGGAACGAGAGCTTGTTGTTCTGCCAACAAACTGGTAGCCCGCGACTGTGCAACAAAGAAACTTCTGATCCATTGCCACCATCACTCACACCAAATGACAGGGTGCGAGGCCAACAATACAGGAGGCATCAAACAATACAAACAAAGCCATCCGTTCCGGCCAGCCAGAATAATTTGGTGGTGGAGGTGAGCGCGTGTCACAACACTGCAGCTGCCGCTCTACCACAATCTCTCTCTCATTATTATCAACATATGATACCTGGTAATCTCGGGAGCATCTCTAGCAACCATCCATTACTTGCCTGGATAACTCGCCGCACATCAATAATCTCTGCTAATAAGTTAATCTGAGCTCACTTATAACCTGGCGCTGTGGGGGGCTCCAGCCAGTCACGCCCTCACTCCTCAATTTCAACCTCACTCACTTATATTTCATGAAAATAATAATAATACAGTAGAAGTTATAAAAAATAGCATTATTCTCTTAATGTACAATGTACAAATGCATTATATATAAAGTATATGAAAATGAAAAAGATTTATGTCAATATTACAAACTAGCTGACCATCCCTCAGTAACCAACACCGAACTTTCCGAGTCTCTCTCTCGTGTGACTGCAAGAGTTGGCAAGTTATAAGATTACTATGGTAACATGAACTAGATAAATTTATAAAGTCTCATTTCTATATTCAAGTAGATAAATAGCTGTGAAGGCTTGTGTGAGTCTATACTTATTTACCATGATGTGAATATTTAATGAAATGAATGAAAAAGCGTTAGGTGACTAACAGGTCTCCTGTGAATAGTCAAGTCAGTCAGGTTAACTTGACCATCCTCAGTACGCAAGTTTGACGGTGATCTGCAATGGTTTGAAGCGCCTTACCAAGGAAGTGGGTCATGAAAAACCTTAGACACTTTTACGTAAATTTAGTTATTTCTTAGTATGCCTGAAGCATTTTGTTTTTCAATGAAGATATTTAGCACCGTATACCGTTCCTTACGATTCCGTCAGGGGTTATTTTATTGTAGATTTGGAATCAGTCCAGGTGCAAATTATAAAACAACTTCCGTCTGCGTCTTTCCAATAATTTAAGCGTTTGAATTAATGAAAGCAGTGAAAATTCTCTATACAGTCTCCAAATACACACTTGCAACTAGGAAGTATTTCTAAGTAGAGAGCAGTCATCAGGTCAGCCATGATGTCTTATCTGGCTCGACTTTCGAGTTCTCTTCCACTCTAGCAGCCCGACCTGAGGCAAGGCTTTCTAAATGACTACTTGTTCATCCAGATTATTGCTGCCAACGGCCCTCAGTCCTACACAGCGATCATAGCCTGGGTGATCTGACACATGTTGAGGACGGGGTGACACCATGCATGTGACATACCTGCCACAGGTGTGTCTCCAACACTTCTTCATTCAGAGCACAGTTGTGGTTCACATCCAGTCTCTAAGACATTTACTACTGGAGGGAAGTATGTTCAACGATAAGCAAGGTGGTTAAAAGCCTCATTAACATCATTCTTCACTCTTTAACTCTAGCCATCTCAGGAAAATTGGCAATTTAACCTACAGAAGCCACTGCGAGTTTGTAAACAGTTTCCGAAGTGAAGTATTGAACTAGTAGGGCCCTGCATTTGGCACTTGAGAGATTTAAAAAAAAATAGATAAAGCAGTAAATTCATCCTGCAAACCTGACATTCTAGTTGTGATAATAAAGTAAGGTAACTGCAGCAATAAAATTAGTTTATTCACTCAGCTGCTTCAAGTATTGAACGTCCAGAACAGCAAGAGATAAACACACGACAAAACTCATCTTCAACTTCATGATATCTCCCACGACTCAGAGAAATTAATATTTATGTCCAGTATATCATATCCTAGTTTAAAAGAACACCTGAGCAAACACCAGCATTTGGACCTTGATCACGATCTCAAAGCCGAAACATGTTTTCATAAATATACCCTAGTGTTTGCTCCACGTGTCCTTTTAAACCACTATTGGGTATCAGTTACCATGGTTTATACCAAACTGATGATAACCCGCTCCTCGTATACAAATCTTAATATCGTTCTGCTAAATCCTATCTGACGCGACTGCAAGCACAAATTATCTTCATGATCCCGCGTTCATGTGATATAAATTAACAATCAGCAGTAATTTAATATGAAAGACAATTGGGAGGTCAGAGAGCGGCGGCAATTAAGGTGTGTGACAGGTAAATAATGACTTCCTTTTATCTTCTGAGAGGTGTAATTACCCACGTCCACTACCACTTGTGCTTACACTTACTTCCCCCTGTTGCCCACCTAACATACCCAACACTACCCATCACCTACCATTATTAGCCTCTCCTTCTCTACCCCTACCATTCCTCCCCCCTTTTCCCTATTCTTCCTTTCTAACGTATATACGCACACGAGAGAGAGAGAGAGAGAGAGAGAGAGAGAGAGAGAGATAGCTATCAGAAGCGTCACCAATGGCATTTTTTTTTCCTTGCTGAGAATTCCCATCATCCACCCTATCACATTTGCCTTGTGTTCTCTTAAAAACTCGGTAGGTTGGTAAGGTTCGTCAGGAAACAGGACAAGTGTTTCCTTAAAACTAAATGACAGGTCATTATTATACCGAAGTCTCTTGTTCCTCTCCTTCTGTGAGATGGTCCACCTGTGTTTTGTATCCAGCGCTGCTCCTTCCAGTTCTTCACTCCTTCCATATCTGAGCAGCTGGAATCTGTCACCACAGAACAACACAAGCAGGACATGTGCAATACTTCGTGATACCTATGTGATACACATATGTCTTACTCATCCACTTGTCGATACTGTATTCCATATATGATTGAACATCTCATCAGCGCCAGCTCGCCAAGTGGTTTACGCACTGAGCTGAAGTTTAAAGACTCACTTACCATGGGTTCAAATCCCACCCGTTCCGTGGCTTAATTGAACATCATGTTATACCTTTACCTCTGATGAGTTTCGAAAGTTTTTCTACTCTCAAGAGCCCGGCCATGGGCCAGGCTCGTCTGGTGGTAACCTGGATGCCCGCTGCCCTACATATCCATCACAGCCTGGTTGATCTGACACCTGGTGAAGATACGTGTCCAGCCTCCTTGTAAAGACTTCTACACTTGTTTCAGCAGTGTTTCTAATATCTTCTGGTAAGACGTTGAATAATCTGGGGTCACGGATGTTGATACAGTGTTTCCTTATTGTGCTCACAGCACCCCTACTTTTCACTGCGATTATTGTGCACTCCATCAAACATAAATCCAGCAACACTCAACATTCCTTTCCAACATAAATCCTGCTACACTCAACATTCCTCCCCATCAAACATAAATCCAACAACACTCAACATTCCTCCCCATCAAACATAAATCCAACAACACTCAACATTCCTCTCCATCAAACAAATCCAGCAACACTCAACATTCCTCCCCATCAAACAAATCTTGCTACACTCAACATTCTTCTCCATCAAACATAAATCCTGCTACACTCAACATTCTTCTCCATCAAACATAAATCCTGCTACACTCAACATTCTCCACCACAAACTGCCTATCAGTGCCACAATATATCAACATGTTAATAAACAACAAAATGCCTTTTGTGATGAATGGTTTGAAAAACCGACAAGTTGAAGATTGAGACACTTATGCAGCATATGGAAATCTTTATTCAGGAAACGTTTCGCCACACAGTGGCTTCATCAGTCCAATACAAAGAGGAAGGCGTAAGGAGAGGAGGAGAATGAGGTAATCAGTCCCTCAACCTGGAGTCGATGTGTTCAGTCCATCAATCTTGTAGAATGTACAGCATAGGGCCGTAGACGTGGCTTATATACTGTAGTGAGGTGACGTAAAGCAGATGGAGGCGGGGTCATAGTGGTACCATCCACTAGTCGAAGTAGGTCTTCGTCCAAAGGTTGAACAAGTGATGAAGAATTCTTTGTAACAAGATCCCATGATGCTGCAGTGTCCGACAGTTGTGATGAATGGTTTGAAAAACCATTATCATGGAACCTTATCATGGACTGATGAAGCCACTGTGTGGCGAAACGTTTCCTGAATAAAGATTTCCATATGCTGCATAAGTGTCTCAATCTTCAAAATGCCTTTTATATCTTATTACAACGTTTCGCCCAGTAGGGACATCAATTATCACACTGACAAATATTTCAAATACCATAAACCGCAATCTGTGTATCTTATTAACCCACCACACAGAAGACATAACACACGGCTCTATGATTCACTGTTAGCCTCACACTGCAACACTAATCTTGATCGATAATTAATTACCATCCCGGATAAGGTTTATCAGTAACATGGGTAAAGCAAGAGTCGAGCACCAAGAACAGGTGTTGAACGGCCCGGGTCCAGGCAATTAGCCAGGCAGGATAGTGTCATACAACACCACAAGCTGATTTATAGCGATGTGATAACAACACAACCCGGGGAAGGTAGACGCAGGCAGGCAGGGTGAAGGGGCCAAGGATGACAAGGGAAGAACGTGAGGGAGGAAAGGTTATGAGAGAGAGAGAGAGAGAGAGAGAGAGAGAGAGAGAGAGAGAGACAGACAGAGACAGAGAGACAGAGACAGACAGAGAGACAGAGAGACAGAGAGAGAGACAGAGAGACAGAGACAGAGACAGAGAGAGACAGAGAGAGACAGAGAGAGACAGAGAGAGAGAGAGAGAGAGAGGAGGATGTTGATTCTTAGTTCATGGCATAAGCTAGCTAGCTTCTACCATCTAGAGGCCTCTCATACTACTGAAACTGCCATAAAAAATGCTTTGAGCCACATCATACCTACTCTTGAAACTATGTACCGAGAATGGTTTGAACCTTATCATACCTACTCTTGAAGCTGTGTACCGAGAATGCATGGAACCTTATCATGCCTACTCTTGAAACTGTATATAAAATCTACCTCCACCACACCCCTCATCCAACTCATTCTTTGATTTTCTTTGCTCCTGTGTGTCCTCAACCTACACCTTTATCTCCTTGTTTCTAGTCCTCGCATTTCAAAGAGTCTAGGCTCTATCTTTCCTTCAGTTCATCTTGGTATGTTGAACAAACTATGTCTCCTGTGCATCTCATCGCCACGGTTATCAGGACTCTAAAACCTTTCTTTGCAGGACATTCTACTCGCCTCTGTGATATAGGCTAATGGGAAACTTTTGGGGCAGTTCGATTTAATAATAAAAGCAATAATAATAATAAAATTCGTGCAGGCTAGATAGGCAAATTATAAGCAGTCTCTCACAAACGGAAGCTAAAAGTCACTGGGAAATATATAAACTTCTATTAACACATTGATCTGTAGATTTCAAGGTTGTGTGGGAGTGGATACACAAGGGACACACCACTGTGGAGTAGGCACACACAAGGGACACACCAGTGTGGAGTAGGCACACACAAGGGACACACCAGTGTGGAGTAGGCACACACAAGGGACACACCAGCGTGGAGTAGGCACACACAAGGGACACACCAGTGTGGAGTAGGCACATACAAGGGACACACCAGTGTGGAGTAGGCACACACAAGGGACACACCAGTGTGGAGTAGGCACACACAAGGGACACACCAGTGTGGAGTAGGCACACACAAGGGACACACCAGTGTGGAGTAGGCACACACAAGGGACACACCAGTGTGGAGTTACCTGGAGGTTATTCCGGGGATCAACGCCCCCGCGGCCCGGTCCATGACCAGGCCTCCCGATGGATCAGGGCCTGATCAACTAGGCTGTTACTGCTGGCCGCACGCAGTCCAACGTACGAGCCACAGCCCGGCTGATCCGGCACTGACTTTAGGTATCTGTCCAGCTCTCTCTTGAAGGCAGCCAGGGGTTTATTGGCAATTCCCCTAATGCTTGATGGGAGGCTGTTGAAAAGTTTTGGGCCCCGAACACTTATGGTGTTTTCTCTTAGTGTACCAATGGCGCCCCTACTTTTTATTGGGGGCATTTTGCATCGCCTGCCCAGTCTTTTACTTTCGTAGGGAGTGATTTCTGTGTGCAGATTTGGGACCATTACTTCCAAGATTTTCCAAGTGTAGATTATGATATATCTCTCCCTCCTGCGTTCCAACGAGTACAAGTCAAGTGCTTCCAAGCGTTCCCAGTAGTTAAGGTGCTTGACAGAACTTATACGTGCAGTAAAGGATCTCTGTACACTCTCCAGATCTGCGATTTCACCTGCTTTGAATGGAGATGTTAATGTACAGCAGTATTCCAGCCTAGAGAGAACAAGTGATTTGAAAAGGATCATCATGGGCTTGGCATCTCTCGTTTTGAAAGTTCTCATTATCCATCCTATCATTTTCTTTGCACGTGCGATCGTGGCACTGTTGTGATCCTTGAAAGTGAGATCCTCAGACATTACTACTCCCAGGTCCCTTACATTATTTTTCCGCTCTATTGTATGGCCGGTGTCAGTAGTATACTCTGTTCTAGTAGGCACACACAAGGGACACACCAGTGTGGAGTAGGCACATACAAGGGACACACCAGTGTGGAGTAGGCACACACAAGGGACACACCAGTGTGGAGTAGGCACACACAAGGGACATACCAGTGTGAAGTAGGCACACACAAGAGAGGCGCCAGTGTGGGAGTAAACACTAAGGAACACAACCGTGTGGTAGTGGATACACACAAGGGACACAACAGTATGGTAGAGGATACACACAAGGGATACAAGTGTGGTAGTGGATACGCACAAGGGACACAACAGTGTGGTAGTGGATACACACAAGGGACACAACAGTGTGGTAGAGGATACACACAAGTGACAAAACAGTGTAGTAGATACACACAAGGGATACAACAGTACCGTGTCTCATAACAGGTGTTATGGCTTGGTCATAACAGGTGAGCCTCACAATGCGCGTGCCTCTTAATCTACTGACTGTATTATACAACACTATATTATACAACAAGCTTGCTGAGAAAAATGCAGCGAGTAGTTTCCATTATTTATGAGAGCAATTTCCTGTTTTTCTTGATATCCATTGTTTTGTGCACGGCATATGATGTCCAAATTGCAAAATAACTACAGAATTTAATTCAAAATATCGAACAAAAATTCCATTTCGTAAAGAAAATGCTTAAAACTTAAAAAAAAAAAAGTGAAAATATTACAAGACATGAAGATATTTGAAGAATATGTCTTATGAATGTCAATAATGAACAGCCACACTGAGAGACACATGATAAAAAAAAATGATAATTTGTACACGTTTGCCTGATTTATTGCAGCTGCAGGAGCCAAACAACGATAATTCAATGTTGCAAATGCACTGTATTTCTACTCATGACAACCCCCAACCACCACCATATATATATATATATATATATATATATATATATATATATATATATATATATATATATATATATATATATATATATATATATATATATATATATATATATATATTATATATATATATATATATATATATATATATATATATATATATATATATATATATATATATATATATATATATATTATATATATATATTTGTTTTTACGAGGGTGGAGCCTCCGGCCCTGAGCCCGCCTTTCAAAATGCTTCAACCAGCATCACTGATTTCTCACCTCTTCACGCTCTTCAAATGTGTAAGTGCGCTAACACTTGTTGCATCAACCACGTGTGTTGGTGTTGCTGCTGCTGCTGCTGCTAGTCAACACTTGTTGCATCAACCACGTGTGTTGCTGCTGCTAGTCAACACTTTTTGCATCAACCACGTGTGTTGCTGCTGCTAGTCAACACTTGTTGCATCAACCACATGTGTTGCTGCTGCTAGTCAACACTTGTTGCATCAACCACGTGTGTTGCTGCTGCAACACTTGTTGCATCAACCACGTGTGTTGCTCCTGCTCGTCAACACTTGTTGCATCAATCACGTATGTTATTGCTACCCAACACTTGCTGCATCAATCACGTGTGCTCCTACGCACACCTGTGATTGTTTTTGAGAGTGCTTCTGTCCCAGCCTTGTTACTGCTAGCAGTTCGCAGCCGGACACAGTCTACTAATGCTAAAATACATTCATATATGAATAAAAACCTCAAATGACATTCCCGCTGTTACTGATAATTGGGTAACTTGCGTAAAGATTAAAAAAAATGAATTAACTCTAAGTCTCACCTGCTTAACTCCCATTAGTCCATGATGGTGGTGGTGCAGGTGGTGGTGGTGCAGGTGGTGGTGGATGTGGTGCCTTACACTAATTCATGCTGCCTTCCTTTACGTCTCTATCATTTATGCACAAATTTCGCATTTATTTACATTTTCTTTAGATGCAAGTCACTTAGAAAACTGGTGTGCGTCAGCGAACACTTGTAACGTTAAAGTTTGTCGCCGCAAAACTATGAATTTTTCACATAAAAATCACTTATTGGAAAAGTAAACACGAGTTTAACATGAGTAGAAACAGTATACGAAATTAACATGTACCTGAAGGACGTTTCCGGGGGTTAATGCCCCCGCGGCCCGGTCCCAGACCAGACCTCCCGGTGGAGATAATCCTGACAGCTTCAAGCATGTCAGAGACAGCACGTCAGACGTCACACTTGTTAAAAGTTCACTTTAAGATGAACACGATGCAACATTGAACATCATAATGAGCTATAACCAAATGCAACACAACCCACTGCAACGCTAATTAACTACTAGGTCAGATCAACCAGGCTGTTACTACTGGCCGCACGCAATTCAACGCACGAACTACAGCCCATCTGGTCCGGAATTCACTTTATGAACTTATTCAATGAGAAGAAACACAATTAGAAACACAATGACTTCAGCATATTCACGTACAAAAAAAAAAGGAGTTAGGAAGGTAGTTTCAAGTGTGCAAGTTGATGAAGTGTTTCTGTGCTGTGATGACGTGTAGTTGTGTCTGTGCTGTGATGACGTAGTTGTGTCTGTGCTGTGATGACGTGTAGTTGTGTCTGTGCTGTGATGACGTAGTTGTGTCTGTGCTGTGATGACGTGTAGTTGTGTCTGTGCTGTGATGACGTGTAGTTGTGTCTGTGCTGTGATGACGTGTAGTTGTGTCTGTGCTGTGATGACGTGTAGTTGTGTCTGTGCTGTGATGACGTGTAGTTGTGTGTATGCTGTGATGACGTGTAGTTGTGTCTGTGCTGTGATGACGTGTAGTTGTGGCTGTGCTGTGATGACGTGTAGTTGTGTCTGTGCTGTGATGACGTGTAGTTGTGTCTGTGCTGTGATGACGTGTAGTTGTGTGTATGCTGTGATGACGTGTAGTTGTGTCTGTGCTGTGATGACGTGTAGTTGTGTCTGTGCTGTGATGACGTGTAGTTGTGTCTGTGCTGTGATGACGTGTAGTTGTGTCTGTGCTGTGATGACGTGTAGTTGTGTCTGTGCTATGACGTGTAGTTGTGTCTGTGCTGTGATGACGTGTAGTTGTGTCTGTGCTGTGATGACGTGTAGTTGTGTCTGTGCTGTGATGAGGTGTAGTTGTGTGTATGCTGTGATGACGTGTAGTTGTGTCTGTGCTGTGATGACGTGTAGTTGTGCTGTGATGACGTGTAGTTGTGTCTGTGCTGTGATGACGTCTAGTTGTGCTGTGATGACGTGTAGTTGTGTCTGTGCTGTGATGACGTGTAGTTGTGTGTATGCTGTGATGACGTGTAGTTGTGTCTGTGCTGTGATGACGTGTAGTTGTGTCTGTGCTGTGATGACGTGTAGTTGTGTCTGTGCTGTGATGACGTGTAGTTGTGTCTGTGCTGTGATGACGTGTAGTTGTGTGTATGCTGTGATGACGTGTAGTTGTGTCTGTGCTGTGATGACGTGTAGTTGTGTCTGTGCTGTGATGACGTGTAGTTGTGTCTGTGCTGTGATGACGTGTAGTTGTGTCTGTGTTGTGATGACGTGTAGTTGTGTCTGTGCTGTGATGACGTGTAGTTGTGTCTGTGCTGTGATGACGTGTAGTTGTGTCTGTGCTATGACGTGTAGTTGTGTCTGTGCTGTGATAACGTGTAGTTGTGTCTGTGCTGTGATGACGTGTAGTTGTGTATGTGCTGTGATGACGTGTAGTTGTGTGTATGCTGTGATGACGTGTAGTTGTGTCTGTGCTGTGATGACGTGTAGTTGTGCTGTGATGACGTGTAGTTGTGTCTGTGCTGTGATGACGTGTAGTTGTGCTGTGATGACGTGTAGTTGTGTCTGTGCTGTGATGACGTGTAGTTGTGTGTATGCTGTGATGACGTGTAGTCTGTGCTGTGATGACGTAGTTGTGCTGTGATGACGTGTAGTTGTGTCTGTGCTGTGATGACGTGTAGTTGTGCTGTGATGACGTGTAGTTGTGTCTGTGCTGTGATGACGTGTAGTTGTGCTGTGATGACGTGTAGTTGTGTCTGTGCTGTGATGACGTGTAGTTGTGTGTATGCTGTGATGACGTGTAGTTGTGTCTGTGCTGTGATGACGTGTAGTTGTGCTGTGATGACGTGTAGTTGTGTCTGTGCTGTGATGACGTGTAGTTGTGTCTGTGCTGTGATGACGTGTAGTTGTGTCTGTGCTGTGATGACGTGTAGTTGTGTCTGTGCTGTGATGACGTGTAGTTGTGTCTGTGCTGTGATGACGTGTAGTTGTGTCTGTGCTGTGATGACGTGTAGTTGTGTCTGTGCTGTGATGACGTGTAGTTGTGTCTGTGCTGTGATGACGTGTAGTTGTGTCTGTGCTGTGATGACGTGTAGTTGTGCTGTGATGACGTGTAGTTGTGTCTGTGCTGTGATGACGTGTAGTTGTGCTGTGATGACGTGTAGTTGTGTCTGTGCTGTGATGACGTGTAGTTGTGCTGTGATGACGTGTAGTTGTGTCTGTGCTGTGATGACGTGTAGTTGTGTCTGTGCTGTGATGACGTGTAGTTGTGTCTGTGCTGTGATGACATGTAGTTGTGTCTGTGCTGTGATGACATGTAGTTGTGTCTGTGCTGTGATGACGTGTAGTTGTGTGTATGCTGTGATGACTTGTAGTTGTGTCTGTGCTGTGATGACGTGTAGTTGTGCTGTGATGACGTGTAGTTGTGTCTGTGCTGTGATGACGTGTAGTTGTGCTGTGATGACGTGTAGTTGTGTCTGTGCTGTGATGACGTGTAGTTGTGTCTGTGCTGTGATGACATGTAGTTGTGTGTATGCTGTGATGACGTGTAGTTGTGTCTGTGCTGTGATGACGTAGTTGTGTCTGTGCTGTGATGACGTGTAGTTGTGTGTATGCTGTGATGACGTGTAGTTGTGTCTGTGCTGTGATGACGTAGTTGTGTCTGTGCTGTGATGACGTGTAGTTGTGTCTGTGCTGTGATGACGTGTAGTTGTGTCTGTGCTGTGATGACGTGTAGTTGTGTGTATGCTGTGATGACATGAAGTGTGTGTTCTGTGATGACGTGCAGTTGTGTCTGTGCTGTGATGACGTGTAGTTGTGTCTGTGCTGTGATGACGTGTAGTTGTCTGTGCTGTGATGACGTGTAGTTGTGTCTGTGCTGTGATGACGTGTAGTTGTCTGTGCTGTGATGACGTGTAGCTGTGTCTGTGCTGTGATGACGTGTAGTTGTGTGTATGCTGTGATGACATGAAGTGTGTGTTCTGTGATGACGTGTAGTTGTGTGTATGCTGTGATGACATGAAGTGTGTGTTCTGTGATGACGTGTAGTTGTGTCTGTGCTATGATGACGTGTAGTTGTGTTTGTGCTGTGATGACGTGTAGCTGTGTCTGTGCTGTGATGACGTGTAGCTGTGTCTGTGCTGTGATGACGTAGTTGTGTGTATGCTGTGATGACATGAAGTGTGTGTTCTGTGATGACGTGTAGTTGTGTCTGTGCTGTGATGACTTACAACGTGCTGCACCTACTCTACTAAACGGTAATAACACGATTTCTGTTGTGATACACGGCTTAGAAAACCAACAAGTTGAAGAATAAGACACTCGTGCAACATTTGGAAGCCTTTATTGAGGAAACGTTTCGCCACACAGTGGCTTCATCAGTCCAATACGAGGAAGAACGGTAGAAAAGGAGGAGGGGTTTGAGGTAATCAGTTCCTCAGCCTGGAGTC
Organism: Cherax quadricarinatus; assembly: GCF_038502225.1. Classification (NCBI taxonomy): domain Eukaryota; kingdom Metazoa; phylum Arthropoda; class Malacostraca; order Decapoda; family Parastacidae; genus Cherax; species Cherax quadricarinatus. The sequence continues at coordinate 11,726,838 of NC_091371.1, read as the reverse complement.
CATGGGACAGGAGGAGAGTACGTACCTCCCTGGATGGTTGCTGGTTAACATGACGGGAAGGCAGTACCTCCCTGGATGGTTGCTATCTACTAACATGACAGGAGGGCAGTACCTCTCTGGATGATTATCTCTACACTGGTCAGATTACCCTGTAGAGACATCAGTCAACACACTTGTCACACTCAAACCTGGATCAAGTCATCAAGCAAGATCCCTAGCCTGGGATCACGCCACGGAGGTGATGCCCCCGAGATCAACAACAAGAAGGCAGGTTAGCGGGTTTGACGCCAGGAGCATTTAATATATATATATATATATATATATATATATATATATATATATATATATATATATATATATATATATATATATATATATATATATTATATATATATATATTAAATATAAATATGTTAAACAGTGGTAATAACTCGGAAACGACGTTATTACCAGTAGCTAAGCACATTTAATCATACAGCCAGCAAACCACGTAGCTAGAGGGAGCACCTGACACCAGTGACCTACACCTGTGCTGCCTCGTTACCACTTCCACTTCCAGCATTACCTCTACCACTACTTCTCCACTTCTTTCTTCATCTCTTTTACCCGTCCTTGTCCCCCACTTCTATATATACTGGCTTCCTCACCTTTGTGTGTTAGTGTGAGTTGTTAATGGTCCAAATCGGACCGAAACGTCGTCGTAAGCTTCTCTCTCCTAAGTGCGGGTTATTTGTGTGTTGTTCCAGTCACGGTATAGTACCTTTTTGTTCTTTATTATATTTATGCATCAGCTCAAAATAACACTCCACTCATGTTTTCCTCCTAACCCATTCTTCAGCCTGCAATCATAGACTCAAGACGCATAAATATATACAAGTACAGAAAGGATAATAAGACCAGGAACCGCCATAACTGTGAAATGGCACACAACACAAGGAACATAAAAGAAGACATAAAAACGTGTGGAGGCATCTCAAAGGGCATACGAGGCTTGAGAGGCTGTTTACACCTCAATAACCATGAAAGCCCAGGTTCACACAGACTAGATTACCAACAACTTGTATTAAACTCGTAATGTTTCCCGTCACCAGCATGTAAGCGAGGCAGTGCTGTATGTACACGTGTACACACAGACACACTATATGAAAGGCCAAAAACTGTGAAATGACATTTACAAACAAAATTATGTACACACACAAGGAAAAATAAAAGTCGAATGTTAAGGATCACTTGATAAAGTTGATGGTGGGAGGGAGAATGACAGAGAAGTATGCGAAGAGTTTAAAAGTTTCGAAGAGGTCTTTACAGGAGAAAATAGAGAGCTATCGAAGATACAGTAATCAGAGCAGATCAACAAGTGATATGAAGCATCAACACACCTTTGTTGAGATTGCTTAAGAAGGTTGATGTAAAAAAAAGAGCAACGGGACCGAGATTGGACTGAATCCTGTGCGTCACTGTTTGTGGATGTAAAACCTATGAGAATAATAATAACAGGAGAAGGCAATGACAAGCTTCACTGTGATCTCAACAAACTGCAACAAGTGGCTTCTCCAGTTCGACCCAAAGAAATGTAAGGTCATACGATCTGGAGAACTTATATAAGGGCAGATCTTTACACCTTTGATATACCTCTGAAGAGTTGCGAGAGCTTTCATATTCTTGCAGCCCGGCTTGGACCAGGCTTGTCTGGTTCTTGCCTGATCAACCAGACTGTCTCTGCCCGCTGATCAGCTGGCCCACACAGCCATCACAGCCTGGGTGATCTGGTACCTGGCGGTGGTATATGTCCAATTTCCTCTTGAAACCCTGTATACTTGTTCCAGCAGCGTTTCTGATTTTTGCGGTAGTGTT